>NC_081410.1:449451942-449491262 GCF_030272615.1 Cryptomeria japonica | reverse complement strand
TCTATTTTTTTAGTGCAACTTATGCTTCGCGCACGAATAGGTACCAAATTTTCCAGGATGTGCTCGATTGGAAAAATCATAAAAAAAAAATACTCAACAAAAAATAACAAAAAAATACACATCTTCTAGTGCTCACTCTTAACTATCTTTCTGCGAAAGGATTTGTCAAAATACTAAATCTAACTATGACTTTTTTGATGCGCATGTTAGACACTATGTTATGTTTTTTAGAAAAAAAATAGGGTCAGTTTTCGTGCGCGAAGGATTTGACCCCCTTAATCTTATCCAATTTTGAAAAAGTCTAGTAGTTTGGAAACTAGATTCAGAGTACTACAATATTTGTTCTTTGATTATCTTCATATCTTGAGTGGATGAATTTCAAATTTTGCCTCTAAGTTCAGGTTCACCTGATTTCAGAAAAAAAGTGTCCACTTATACCCCACTTTTTGACCACCATCTTTGTGCACTTACCCCCTCCAGTTAATCAAGTGACCAGAAGCCCTACCATAAAGATTGAGAGAATTCTTCAACATCCTTACTTCCCTAATAGTAGAGCTCCCCAAAAGGATAGTATCATCAATGAACTCTTGATGGGAGCACACAAGATTAGATGAAGAAGGATGCAAACCCTGAAAAAGACCCTCTGAAACAAGCTTCAACAAATATCTACCAAGACCTTCAGCCATAATGGTACAAAGAATCGGAGAGATGGGATCCCCCTATCTTAATCCTCGTGATGTCTCTTGAATCCGGGAACATGAGGGACTACTACTTTTGAAGAAATACATTGAAGAGCACCGTTGGCTCTCCTAATCACTAGCTTATATGATGAGAGTGCTCTAATGGGCTTAACAATTTCCCACTGCCCACAAGCCTTACCCTCCTTATGTTCGATTTTAAAATCATTTTCTAGAACACAAGTGACTACATGATCACTAGCTTATATGATGAGAGTGCTCTAGTGGGCTTAACAATTTCCCACTGCCCACAAGCCTTACCCTCCTTATCTTCACTTTTAAAACCATTTTCTGGAACACAAGTGGCTATAGTAGCCAACATGTGAACCACAACAAATGAATCCTTTTAATTTTGATTACTTGCAGGGGGTATTTGGTGAGTATCCAAATTCCTCGTTTCTTCATTCAGCAACTGCATGGGCTTGTCTTCTGCATTAGAAATTCAACATATTAAAAAATAATGAAAACATCACCATGTGGGTGGTATAAAATTGACTAGTAAACATTTATACTTGGATTTGCTGAGGCCTCAATCAGAGAACTAGTTTTGACAAATGCCATCTTCTTGTGAGCATTGCCCCATTTCCAGAAACTATCATATGACTTTTGCATCATCTACAAAATATCTTTATACAAATGAAGTTAAATGCATTGAAAGGACGCCAATAGTAGCAATGGAGAAGTGGAAAAATGCAGAAAAGAATCAATGCAAAAGTGGATCAAACTAAATTCAGGTGATCACAGCTCCAGCAAAACAAACGGGCTAGCTTAAGCTAAATAAAAAGCAGAAAACTTAATCGGTGCTAAATTAGGCAAGACCATCCTCCTTAAATTCATCTGATTTTATATTTTTATATTGTCCCATGGTTGTTTACATGCATGCATAACACTTTATATTAATTTTATTTTTTTATTTAAAATCCTTTACATGCATGCAGTAACATTTTATATTTATTTAATTTTCTATTTAAAATCTTAAAACATCAAACGTGAAAATAAATTTAGAACTGTAAGAAAAATATATTTTTCGTATTTTGTATTTATATAGTTTTAATTTAAAATATTCAAACATAAGAAAAATGAAAATAAATGTTTATTGTATATGGAAAGTAATTTAAATTTAGAATTCTAACCAAAATATATATTTTTAATTTCAAGATGATATTTTTTAAATTTCTATTAAAAAATCAATTTTGAATCTAAATTGATCTTATAATTTATAACAAATTTAAAAATCTTAAATAAGTCAAACATAAAAAATTGTAACAAAAATAAATAGTTATTAATTTAAACATAAATATTTTTCTATTTTGTTAATGAATAGATAATACAATTTATAACAAATTTCATAAAAAATCTAAATATATCTTGCATTCATCTTTATAAAAATATAGCACATGTGACCTTCTTAAATTAAAAATTGAGGGGTGGGGTTCGGTGGAGCTCTGCAACCAAGGACGAATACGAACAGTCCTTGGCGGTAGGTCGGCTCTCCATCCAGGGGCTACTAGACCTAGTGGGAAGCCCCCGCATTTACTCCTGCTCGTGCCTCCATTAATGGAGAAGAACACCAATGGCGCCAGAATTAATACCCACCAAAACACCAATGCTGGGAAAAAGACTTTTTGCCAAGCCATCCAAGGGCTCTACACGACCTTCCCAGATGAGGCGAGATTCAAACCAGAGATTGCTCATGATGAAGTAGCAAACCAAGCCCGTGAAGAAGGTGAGGTTTCCTTGGACTCAAGAGTCGTCATTAAACCTAATTCTTCCATGACTGATTGCATTTCTAAAGAAATTTCTAGGTTTAGGAATTCTGCAATTTTTTTAGTAGCACTTGATGTAGATAGGATGCCATCTAGATAATATTTGAATAAATGGTTTCAAGATACTTGGTTTATAAAATTTGGAATTCATTTTTCGTTCTATACAATGTTGCAAAAAGGGTTAATCCTTATTTTTTTAATGATAAAGAAATGCAGAGGAAGGTTGTTGATAAGTAATTCTGGAATATAGGTAATGCTCATTTTAGGGCCGTTCCCTGGACCCCTCTTGCATGTATTGAAGAAATAATGGCACTCTCTAACCCTAAATGGGTAGTTATAAAAAATGTCCCCCCATTCTTATGGAACTATATCACAAAAATTACCGAACCTCTAGGCAAAGTAATTAAAATTGATTCTTCTATTGCATTACTACCCCATATGGATGCGAGGGTACTCATTACTTTCAACCCTGGCTCAACTTTCCCCTCTGGAATAGATATATGTATTGAAAACCAGTTATTTTTAGGTCCCGTAGATTATATACTGATAATCTAATTAGTAAACTAATCACCTGTTGGGAATCACTCCATTGGGCAAAGGAATCAGGGCAAAATAGAGCTATGTTACTCATAGACTTCGAGAAAGCTTATGATAGAATAGAATGGGAATATATCATTCAGATGCTCCAATCATTAGGATTCTCCCTTGGATTTTGTAAACTGGTCAAAACACTATTATGTGATGCCAATGCCTCTATTGAAGTAAATGGGATAAGGTCCCCAAATTTTACACTAACTAGATCTATCAGGTAAGGATGTCCCTTAGCTCCAACCCTATTTGTTCTAGTTGTTGATGCAATGTTCTACTTACTTAAAGGCTCCTCTATCGCTCCTCTTATTAGGGACATATCCTTACCCAACAAAAAGGAAATCTATAATGTCCAATTTGTTTTTTGATACTGCAATATTAATTAAACTCGAGGAAGAGAACCTTGTTGCTCTGCTGAAAAATATAGATATATTTTGGCTAGCCTCTGGCAGTAAGATAGCTATGCACAAATCCAATCTCCTTGGCTGGGATGACAACCCCCCGCATTGGCTTTAAAAACTCTCTCTGAATTGGCTAGGCCCTACCCAGATTTTAAAATACCTAGGTATCCCTTTCTCTGTCCTTCCAAATTTAAAATAAATGTGGGAATGGTTAAGGAATAAGATAGAGAAGAAGCTCTCTAAATGGAACAGGAGCTTTCTATCATTAGCTGGAAGATTTCAGGTCTCTCAAAAGATTTTGGCATCATATAATATCTATTTCTCCTTTTCTTGGCTCTTTAGAAACTATCAATTCAATCATATCCAAAAATAGATTAGGGAATTCCTATGGTTAGATGGAAAGGGTGCTAGGAAGCAACATGCAGTGAAATGGGAGTGGTACACTATGCATAAGCTATCTTGCAGGATGGGGTTGAAAGACCTCAAACTATAGGGCATTGCCCTCACCTCCAAGTAGATTCTTAAGGCCATGGAATGGGATGAGCCATGGAAAATTCTATTAACAAATAATATTTCATCCTCGATCCCTAAGAAAGCTAGGAAGTGGAAGGATCTTCCCATTCTTGACCTTCTTCTTGGATAGGTAGAGGTATCCCCAACTGGTTTTGAGATCTTTAAATCCCTATGGAAAGCTTGGGAATAGGTGAAGCAATTGGTACACATCAAAGTGAATGGTACTATACAGGGGCATATTGCCAATAACAAATCAATATGGTGGAATCTATTTCATAATGGGAAACCTTTAGCTGCTCTCCAAGGCTTCTTTGCACTAAAATGGCACAATATGGGTATTAAATATTTTGAACAGACATTTGAGAATGGCCAATTGAGAACGTGGGAGGAGCTGAAACTTTCCTTTTCTATTCCTTAAAATGGCTTTATCTTATGTTCTTCCCCTCTCTCACCCCCCTCTCCCTCACTCCCCCCTCTCTGCACTTTGTTGGGCTGATGGCACACCTCTCCCCACCCTTAAAGCCAAATGCATATATTATTCACTTACCGAGGTTGATACCATATTTCTGCATCTTAACAGTTGTTGGGGTCTAAACTAGGAACCAAAGGACTGGAAAGATAGGTTGGGTAAGTTCTGGATGGCCCAAAATGAACCAAAAAAATAGTTCTTTGGCTGGTGCCTGCTATTAAATAAACTCCCCATAAAAGATAAGGAGGGTAATTGTATAAACTGTAACATATGTAGAGTACCTAAAACTGTGAAACATATATTTTTTGAATGTCATTTTGCAAAAGAAATATGGAGATTATTCGGCCTTAATCTGGAATCTAATTTTGTTGAAATCATAGATGTTATTGTAGGCTATATTAAGGGCTGTAGGAAAAATGCAAATATCTTTTGGTCTTGCTTTTCTTTAGAGGTTCTTTGGCTCATTTGGAAGTATCGTAATGATGATGTCTTTGATAACAGCACTAGGCACCTCACTGAGTCTCTTAGGAGACTCATTTTCTACACTGGCTCTATGCAGGTCACTGTTGTAATTAAGCTGGATTCAGAAAAATTTGACAGATGGATAAAGGAAGGAGCTACCACTGTGTACATCCGAGAGTTATCTCACGACTTCAATTGGGAGAGGGATGAACCGGGCAAGGCCGCATTTGAGCAAGCACTAATGGCCTTCATGAGGCAAATGGAGCATAGGCACCTACACATGGAGATCACTCAGGAGGAAGATGGCCTGATCCATGAGCGCACCTCGCACCCCCACAAACATGACATACTTGATGGTTGAGTGGAAGTATGGCAGGATGGAAAATTGAGATGGGTGGCTTGGATCCCCCCACTGGGAGCCAACTCTGCACCAGAATCTAAAATCTTATTTACCTAGTTCTCTAAGATTGTCTTTTTGTTTTTGTTGTTATTAATATGTGTATCTAATGTAATCATCTTCCTATAGTGGAGGTGCTCGTTAACTGTATATTTTTTGTGCATGCACCTTCCCTTGGTGCCTTGATACTGCTGAACTCAGATTTCCCTGATGATATGTAATGTTTATATGATATCTAATCCAAAAAAAAAAATATAGCACATGTCAAATTCAAAATTTTCAAAGAAATTTATAAATGTTCTCATTTGTTTCTTAACAAGTTTTAATTTTGATGTTTCCTATATTTTTCTTTTTTTTCAAATTCATTGTGATTGAATGATTCTAAATGTAAAAATTAATGAACAAATAGTATGTATTTAAATTTAATTTAATTATTAATTAAATTATTATTATTATTTTTTGTATAATATTTTTTAGATTTATTTTATTTATTTCAAATCAAATTTAGTACATAGAAATATTTTTTAATTAGTATAAAATGTTCATTTGATATTTAAAAATAAATGCACAAATAATTTAAATTTAGAATTGCAACAAAAATATTTTTTTAATTTAGGTGATTTTTTTTTTTTAAATTTGTTAAAAAATTATTAATTTTATCTCAATAAGTCGTGCAATTTATAACAAATTAATTTTTTTTTTATAACAAATTATTAAAAAAAATTGAATTGCAACAAATACACACATATATTGCAACATGAACATTTTTTCATTTTGTTAAAAAAACATTTTTTAATCTCAATAGGTCATACAATTTATAACAAAAAAAAACAATCTAAATACACCAAGTGTCAATATAACAAGTGTCAAATTCAAAATCTTCAAGAAATTTTTAAAATTTTCTAAAAAGGGCAACTTCTTAAGTGATAGTTACTAAGACAATTAAATTTGTTTTTATTAATCAATTATTAATTCCTGTCATTATGTTTTCAAATAATTTAAATAGTTATTAATTATTCTTCTAGTTAACCAATCAATTTTTAAATTTTTACTATATATGATAACTAATATAAATTTAGAATTCTAACAAAAATATATATTTTTAATTTCAAGATGATTTTTTTTCAAATTCTATTAAAAATAATTTTTGAACCTAAATTGATCTTATAATTTATAACAAATTAAAAAATCCTAAATAAATCAAACATAAAAAATTGCAACAAAAATACATATTTTTTTAATTTAAACATGATTTTTTTCTATTTTGTTAAAAAATAATTCTTGAACCTAAATAGATAATACAATTTACAACTCAATTTATAACAAATTTCATAAAAATCTAATTATATCATGCATTCATCTTTATGAAAATATAGGACATGTCAAATTCAAAATTTTCAAGGAAATTTATAAATGTTCTCATTTGTGTCTTAACATGTTTTAATTTGATGCTTGCTCTATTTTTTCTTTTAAAATTAAGATAATTTTAATTTATATAATTTTTTTAGATTTACTTTGTTTATTTCATCAAATCTAGTACATAGAAACATTTTTTAATCAATATGAAATGTTCATCTGATATTTATAAGCAAACACACAAATAATTTAAATTTAGAATTGCAACAAAAATAAATTTTTAATTTCAGGATAAATTTTGGATATATATATATATAAATTGATCAATTGTCTTTACAAGATTGAACTGAATAATATGTGACAACATGATGTATACATAATTTAAATACTTAATATAAATATATATAATAAAATAAAAAATAATTAATACCACATAATCTATTAGCTTGTTATATGATTTGGTTAACACATGGAACATGAAATTAACAATAAAGCTTAGATGATCTTGAATTTGGCAAATGCTATCTTTTTATAAAGATGAATGCATGATATATTTAGCTTTTTTTAAAAAAAATTGTTATAAATTGTATGACCTATTGAAATTCAAAGATGATTTTTTAACAAAATGAAAAAAAAGTTCATGTTGTAATCAATATATGTGTGTATTTGTTGTAATTCTTTTTTTTTTTAATTTGTTATAAATTATATGACTTATTTAGATAAAAAATAATGATCTTTTAACAGTTTTTAGAAAAATTCATCTTCAAAATAAAAAACTAAATAGATATAAATTGTTAATGCCTATAAAGAATCGTTCGTAACTTCGCCTAATTTAGCGTTTGATACGGATTAAGAAAGTATTTCTATGTACTAGATTTGATTTGAAATAAATAAAGTAAATATAAAAATATTGTACAAATTGAAATTAAGATAATTTAAATTTATAATTAAATTAAATCTAAAAACATACTACTTGTTCATTAATTTTTACATTAGAAATGACTTAATCACAATGAATCTAAAACAAAGAAAAAACTATATGATTTTTTTCATATAGATGAATGCATGATATTTTAGATTTTTATAAAATTTGTTATAAATTGTATGATCCATTTAGGTTCAAGAATTAATTTTAAGAAAATGGGAAAAATATTCATATTTAAATTAAAAAATATTTAATTTCTTGCAATTTTTTATGCTTGATTTATTTAGGATTTTTGAATTTTTAATAAATTATAAGACCAATTTAGATTCAAAAATGAATTTTCAACAATATTTGAAAAACAATCATCTTGGATTAAATAATATATATTTCTATTATGATTGTAAATTTAAATTACTTGTTCTATACAATAAGATTTTTTATTTTTTTATTATGTTTGAAAATTTTAAATAGAAAACTAAATAAATGTAAAGTATTAAAATATATTTCTATTACAATTCTAAATTTAGTTTCATTTTTTATGTTTAAATACTTTAAATAGAAAATTAAATAAATATAAAATGTTACTTCCTATTTAAAGATTTTAAATAGGAAGTACATGAATTTCTTAAAGGATTAAAATGCCAGAAATTAAATGTATTTATGAGAATTAGATGTAGAAATAAAAAATACATATTGATATCATTCATTCATTCAAAAAAAATAGTATCACATCACAAATTCATTTCTCAAGTGATGATTTCCTTTAGTAATTAAATATACTTATCTTTATTCAATGTGTAGGAAGACCTACTGTTTGTTCGGAGTGAAACCCTAGTTCAACCTCATTCGTCTATGGGCAATCTAGGAGGAATAATCATACTTTGTCACTACACAAATGTTGTTTCAATTAGGAACAATTCTCATCACAAGTACCACTACGCAAGCCCTAGCCAGGAAAAATTCTATATGCCTTTTCCTTCAATGCCCATAGTCTACTAGCAAGAGATCTGGATGGTGCAATCTCTCCTAATAAATCATTTTGCCTATTCTATGTATCTCTCTATATAATTTATGAGTTTTAAATTGTGATATATATTTTCTATAAAAATGGGAAGAGCTCATAATGTGAACTATTATAGTTTAATTTCTATTCTTTCCCCTTCCATGCATCAAACTATTCTTGATAATTTGTTTTTTTAACAAACATAAAAGTTATAATTCATTCTATTGGGAATTTTTTTTATGCAAAACTATGTATCTAAGTGTATGGACGTGTATAAATTGGCCTATATGCTATTTGTGAGGATCCAGTAATTACTAAGAGGGGGGTGCATCAGTAATTACAAGAGACTTTTCCAATTATAAAAATCAGCAAAAACTTCTTTCAAAACAACTCATAAACAGCATAGGTAATAATTGAAATCTTACTGCTAATCAGATTTATCAAACTATTCTCTTAAGTGTTCATCAATATGCCCAGTTAGAAGAAGACCTTGTTAGGAGTCCCTTAGTTAAGGGATTTACCTTTGCACTGTAAGGAGCTTTACTTTGTTAGGAGTAACCTTGTGAAATGGTTTAGAGCTCAAGCTAATGAGTCACCCAGTGAAGGGATTTATACAATCAGGCCTATCAGGACCTACCCGGTTAAGGGATTTTGAGTTTGTTGTAACTGTTAGGGAACAACAAATGTATGATCTAAAAATAACACTCTCTTCTTGCTTGTACATATCCTTTTTAGCTCCAATTTGATTCTCTCTTGTAGACACTCACATTGGTTTGGTCACACACTCTTCTTTTGATCACCGACATAGTAAATCATCACAGAATTACCCTAAAATAGACTTTACAACTTAGTCAGTTACAAAACCCTAACCTCATACTAAGATTTACATCATATATCATCAAGAATCTTTACAAATCATTACAGATCATCATATGGATCATTACAATAGATTACAAATCAATTACAACCATTGAATGATCATAAATCATCATCGCACTTTGATGTGATAAGGAATCAAGCCTTTAAAACATTATTCTATGCTCTTTATTGTTTCCCAAGAGATTCCATCTTTAATCACACCAAAATAACATTTTAACACTTTACGCGGATTCAACGATGTCATCACCAACTTACAAACATAATGTAATACACCACCAAACTCAAAATCATTACTGGTTATAATATTTGAATACCAATTCTTAAACCTTACTAAAACCCTACGTAAAATACATCAGTCAATCACAAACATGACTTCTAGTAACCAAAACATGATGTGGTTCAAGTCATAACCTCATTACAATGTTACAAACACATATTCCAAACCGCAACACCAAATTCTTCATCAATTACCAGATCCAATCACTTAAGCATAACACAGTTTCATATTTATCGGTTAAAGTCCTATTTGTTAGTTTAAATGTAAAATCCATTCCATAGCTTTCCGGTCAATCATAGATGACTTAGATAACATGATAAAATAAGGTAACTATTGCCACCAATTACAACACAAACTGACCATCAAGTCATCAAACAACATCTCAACTATATCATCACCAACAGTCCTTATACCGGTTCATCAATATCATCAACAATTATGTCATTATCCATTCACATTATCAGTTATACCAATATGACAACATTCTCCCCCTTTGGAATTGATGACAATACTTAAAATCTCATCATGCTGAACTGAAATGATCCGTTATGTACTTTCTCTTTTTCTGTTCTCCTCCTTTGTATTTCTTTTGTTGGTTATCTAGTTCTTCTTCTCATGGCTGATCTTCAACTAATTCTTCTTCCTCTCAACTAGTTCTTCTCCCCCTTTGATAGAAATGCCAAAGGTGCAAATATCTTTTATGTCTTCATCTCTATTTATCTCATCATAGCTGCTCCCCCTGAGGAGTAGCCCACTTCAAATCAATCCAAAGCTAAAAGATATTCAATGAATTCACCGAATTGATGCATCACCAGCATCTTAGTTATTTTTATGCAGGGGTACAACCCCCAATCTACCTATAAGATATTCAAAGGTTGTCTTAGGCAAAGGTTTAGTGAATATATCTACTAATTGCTCTTTTCTAGACACATGCTCCATTCTTACTTTCATTTCCTATACTTTTCCCTCAAAAAGTGATACATCAACTCAATGTGCTTTTTTCTTGCATGTAATACAAGATTTTTTGAAATATTAATTGCACTTATGTTATCAAAATGATTCTTTCTTAAAACTTCCTGAAATATGTCTCATCCATATGGCCTAAGTACAAATCATTGATGTTGCCACATATTCTGCTTCAACTACAGATTGTGAAATACAAGATTGTTTCTTGCTTATCTAGGACACCAATCTTTCTCTTAAAAAGAAAGCTCCATGGGTTGTTATTTTCTGGTCTGTAATGGTGGTGAAAAAGGGTGATGAAGAAATCAAGAGGAAATATTTTCTCTCCTCAAGAGAAGGAGTGAAAGTTTCACAAAAGATGCTCCTTATCCTTTTCAAATACATTACATTTAAAGGAGGGGGGAGAATTCACTAGATCCAATCTCAATAGGAAGAGATTGAATTCTAAGTGAGTTGATAAAGAGTTTGAAAAGTAAAAGTAACCCTCCTTTAGAATGCAATAGGTTGAATTATGGAATTTAAGAACAAATGTAAATATGACAAAGAGATGCTTGTAACTTGAGATAGAAATGTGGGATGAAGTTGTGCACCTGAAATTGGCAGTAAAATGTCAAGATGAAGCTCTCCTGCAAATTTGGGCAAAAGTTGTCGAGATCGTGTTGAAAGTGCACACAATCCTCCAAAAAATATGTGCACCGAAAAGGGTTTTTCCACCTTTGAAAATGGAGTCCAAATCTATAAATATAGCTATGCACTTGCAACCTAAACATAGAAAAGAGAGAAAAAGGGGTTGGGATTAGGGGTGTGCCTTCAGTTCAAACCCCAGTTTTGGAATTAACCAAATGATGAAAAAGTACTTGCAAGCAAATGTAAATGAAAGACTGAAATAAAATTCACCTCAAGGGAGGATGCAATTGAAATGTACTTAGAATTGCTTGTAGGATATGTAGAATTGAATGGCAAGAGAGATCTCTACTTCAATGGTTGAATCCTTGTCCTGAACGCAACACCTAGCCTTGAAAGGAGACTTGAGAATGCTCAATGCTTGAAAGGAATGATTGAATGCTTAGGATCACAATTTCCACATCATGTATGCTTATTGAACTTATCTTATCTTATCTCAATAGGAGAGAGGAATGCATCTTATATATTCATAAATTAGGGTTAATTGACTGATTTTTTGTCATAGGTTGACATAGGAAACTTTTACTACTTCAAGGTTGCAAATCTCAATGCAAGGGTTGAGTGGAGAGGGCCCAAAATGTCCTTCCCTTATCCAGGACAAAAAGAAGGGTTTAGGTAGTGCGGGATGTGAGAAAGCAAAGTTTTTGGGGATTGAGTGAGTCTCGGGTGTCGAATCAGGCTTGGGGATTCAATTCGCTAATGGGAAGCCCAAAATATGGTTGAAAATTAAAAGGTCACAATTTTATGATGCTAAATTTAGCCCCGACTTTAGCAAGAGTATAAGCATACGCCAATACTTTTGGTAAAGTACAAGGAAACAAGATTGAAAGACTTTCACCACGTCAAGGAGGCAAGATACACCAAGCCCCCAGTGGACTAAGGATCTTACAAAACCAATTGACAAAGTAAAAGGGAAGATCAAGAGAGAGAGCCATGACTGCAATTAGCAAGGTTCCCCTCACTATGAGTCAAGAAAAGCAAAGATACCAGAAATTACACAGTAGAGCCAAGTTCACTAAGTAAATTTGAGTATCAAGAAGGAAAATATGAGCGAAGTGTGTGCCCTCAAGTTAAAGCGAACCTGTACGCCTTATCAGGAGTGATTTATTCAAGGTAGGATACGCCCAAAAGAAAAAGAGAGAGCACATTATCGGAAGTATTTAGCCCTCAATCGAGTAATAAACCCAAGGATAATGAACACAAAACACAAAGAATGAGGTAGCTTTGCTTTTGTTGTGGTCAGTATGATGTATGATAGCTCATGTATATAATATGTATATGTGCATAGAATAGTCATCATTCCCCAAAGAAAGGAAACTACCTTGGAAGAAAGGGAATAGAAGGTGTCTTTTGAGTCACCATGAAAGAGACCAAAAGAGATCTCAATGCTTTGCATCATCCTCAAGTAGACATTACTAGGGAACATAGAAGAACATGGATACACATAGAAGAATTATCACAAAAGTGCAAGGAGAGAGAGATAGAGATAGAGGATCTACAGTGCTAATGAGGCTAATCTAGCACGTCATCCACCTCCTGATCTTGCTGATCATTATTTCGGGAAGGTGGGAAACATGCCAGAGGAGAGACATCGAGCACAACAAATGGAGATATCACAAGATCCAAACAAAGACTATGCTCATGTGCTAAGTCACTTTGTTCATTTATAGGAGCTAGGATTAAGGATTTTGAAAATTTTGCAGATAAATGTTTGTCCACATCAAAATATTCATAGTCACTATCAGAAGCATTAGGAGTTGTATTGCCATCATGAATAAAATTTTCACTTATTTCTTCATCAATATTTATAGAAAGAGGAGTGCTTTGTAACTTATGATTTGGAAATGTAGGTTCAACATCTTCTTTAGGAGAAAAGGGAATCATGTCAATTGTTGGAGTTTTGGGAGATTGAATGTTTTGAGGAACAACTTCACGAGCTCGAGCACTATGCTTTTGTCACTATTCTCTTGCACAATGATTCCATTGAGTCTCTAGTAGTTAGAGGTTTAGGTTGAGGTCTTTTAGGTTGGACAAGAGGAGAGGCGAGTCTCTTCTCTCTATAAGAGAAAGGAGGTGGAACTGCACCATATAAAGGATGAATGTTTGGTGTAGGAAGGAGACTAGGTCCATCATGAGCAGGAGGTACAGGTCTAACCTTAGGAGGAATATTTTTGTTCTCCTTAGGAGAAGGCATAGTTTCATCCATAGGAATAGGTTGGGAATATTCCTTAGGAGGAAGATTTAGTTCTATTTGTCAAGGGAAGAACCTTATCTTCAAGAAGGATGGGAATATAAAGTGTTGGAGTTATAGGTTGGCTCAAAGATAGGATCATGTCTTTCTTCCACTTTTGATAAGATTGAAAGAGAACATCACTTCTTGATGGAAGAGATTGGAATTGTTTAGGCCAAAAGAAATCAATGGGAACATTAGGGCTTCTTTCAGTTGGTTGAAATAAGCTATAGCTAGTAGTTATGATTTCTCCATTGTGGGGAAATTTCAAACACTTATGGATTGGAGAAGCGATAGCCTTCATGGAAGATAGCCAAGAATAGCCCAACTTCACATACAATTGCTTAGAAGAAAGAATGATAAGAAAGATGACATCCATAGATTTAGTGTGAACCTTAATAGGAAGTGTAATAGAACCAATGGTAGGACTAGAGAATCCATCAAATAACTTAACAACCACATTAGTATCATCATAGATTGGTTTATACAAACATAAAATGAAAAGATACTCCTCAGTGATGACATTAACTATGCGAGAGGAATCTATAAGATCACCACGACAAGGCATGTCTTTAATCTTCACAGCTATGTATAAGGGCCCATCAGGTGCTCTAATGGTCTCACTAGGGTCAAATGTGATACATAATTCCTTAGGTTTCTTTTGTTTCTCTACCATATTCACCAAATTTTGAATAGTAGTAGTCACACCAGAAGGAGAGAAAGAGGTATGTTTAGTCCCAATCACATTAGAGGTATGAGAAGGAAAAGGATTAGTAAAAATCTTAAGATTTTGATTAGGAGGACCTACTGATTTGTTTCCCTTATCCTTCACACCTACCACAGATATAGTATTATTATCAATAAAATCTTGAATCTTACTTTTTAATGAAAAATTCTCCTAGATAACCTTCCTCCATAGTTTGGTCCTACTCGGGAACCCCTAATGCTTCCTGAAATGTATGTGGATTGGAAGTGATAGCAATGTATGCATGTGGAAACTCTTGATGTTGTGATCGATTCCTTTGTGTGTCTAAAGGACACCCAATCAGAGAACCTGCTGACTCAATTGTATGTCGAGCCCAACAAGCTCTAGGTGGAGATGGAGGATGAGGTACCTCAACTACAAGTGGACCTTGTAGAGGTGTAACCCTGTGAGTCAGAGTTGAAGGAGTCTAATCATCTGAATCAATTTCATCACTATCCACAATGGAGGAAGGTGGAGGAGGAAGTGCGGCCAAACTAGGAGAGATTTCCTGAAAGTGAACACTCCTCTCAATAAATACCTCATGTTTCTTTGGATCCATCAATTGATATTCCTTAACACCCTAGAGATATACAACAAATATGCAAGGCCTACTCTGAGGTTCTAATGCCTTGCATTTCTGCAGAGGAATGTGAGCCCATGTTGGACACCCAAAGACTCTGAATGTCTCACAACCTGTTTCCTACCAACCCACACCTCAAAAGGAGTGATACTCTTCAAATATTTGTGAGGAACCTAATTTTGGATGTGTGTGACACAACTGATAGCCTCTTCCCAGAAGGCGAGATCAAGAGAATGTACATGTATCATATAACTAGCCATGCCCTTGAGAGTTCTATTCTTCCTTTCTATGACTCCATTCCGTTGTAGAGTATAGGAAACTAAATGATGAAGATCAATACCCTCAAGTGTACAATACTCCTCAAAGTCTATTGTCCACATATTTCCTTTTATTATTTGTGTGAAGGATCTTGACCACTTTCCTTGATTGCTTCTCCACATGAGATTTGAAGGCTAGAAATCTATCAAACACTTCACTCTTGTGAACAAGAAAGTAGACCCAAATGAAGTGGGAGTAGTCATTAATGAAGGAGAGGACATAGTAGGGCTTCACAAATGAAGGTGATGGAAATGGACCTACTACATTTCTATGAACAAGTTGAAGAACTTCCAAAGCTCTCCAAGATTTCTCCTTATCAAACTTATCTTCAAGATGCTTTCCCATGGAACACCCTAAACATACACGCTTTGAAAAACTGATTTGAGGTAGACCCGTGACCATGTCTTTACTTCTCATCTAGTGAAGATAGTGGTATTTGAGGTAACCAAACCGCTCATGCCATAGCTTAATTTTTGAATTTGAATGAGTAAGCAAGGCCATAGAAGAAGATCTTGGCACAAAGTGGGAGAATGAATAAATTCATGAATTGTGATTGACTTGTCCCACTACTACCAAGGTGTCATTATCAATTTCTTTGACCATAATTGATTTAGGTGTAAACTCAACCTTTTCCCCATTTCCATAGTGAGTGATTTGATAGATAGAGAGAAGGTTGGTGGTCAAGTTAGGAACATAAAGAACATTCTCAAATGTTCCATCATCCATGACAACTAAACCTTTCCCTTCTACCTCAACTTGTGTATCATAACCTATGTAAATGTGAGGTATCTTAATGGCTCCAATGAAGAAAATTGCTCCTTTGTAGAACCGATGTGATAAGATACACTCGAGTTAAGTATCCACTTCTGTGAAGAACCTATTTTAGCCACAAATGCTTTCCCTTTTCCCTTGGATTGTGAGGGAGTGGAAGGAGATGATTCTTCTTCTTGTAGGCGGATATAAAATTTATGTTGTTCTTCTTAAGGAGATTTATCAACTCATTAATCTTCTTGGTTTGGCAATGATGCTAATCATGACCATACTTCTTGCAATAAGCACAAGTTGGTTTCTCCTTCTTAGGTGTATTCCCATCCTTGGAAGAGGATGAAGAATTTCCTTGTGATGGAGAGGATGATTTTCCTTTTCCTACTGTGGCTTTGACTTAGATTTCTTCTACTTCTTATTGGAACCTCTACCTTGATTCCCTTGATTATCAACCAAAGCCTTGGACTTTGAAGACTTGAGAATATCCATGTTCAACAACTTAGATTGTTCTAACATCAACATTTCTATGAAAGTATATAATGTAGGCATAGTGTAGGAAATTCTCACTATCAAGCAATGGGTTTGGAAGCTATAAAGAAATGCTACATATTCGGATGGAAGCTTGTCCAACAAGTTGAATATAAATTGAGCATCCTTTTTGTCAATGCTAAAATCCTTAAGCTTTTCTCTTAGCTCATTTGCCTTAGTGACATAATCTTTGATTGTATCAAAATTCTTGGGATCCAAGTTGGTGAGGTCATTGTCAATCTTGTAATATCTGGTTTCATCAACTTGACCATATAATTTTTGAAAGATATGCCAAGCCTCTTTGATTGTGGTATACTTCTCAATGTGAAAAATGAGGTGATCTGATACATACTCTCAAAGTTCCGAGAGCCATACAATTTTTAGTCATCCATTCTAATTGAGCATTAGGATCAACCTTAGGATCTGCTGGTGTTGTTACTTTTCCATCTATGTAATGCATGCGCCCTTTTTTATTTAGTTTACTCCATGCTTTAATTTTCCATGATGCATAATTATGTGGAGTTAAAAGTGGAAATTTATGAGGATCCATAGCAACAAAAAAGAAAGACCACAAGGAAAGAGAGGCAAAATCACACAAGACACCCCCCACCCCCCCAAAAAATGATGATTTGCCACTTTATACTTAGTGCGTCTACAATGGGCCACTAGCAAAAAATGGCAAAGTGGACTTCTGATTTCAACTTTACAACTACCTCAAATAGGCCAAAAGAGACTCAAATTGACAATGCAAGAGATCTAAACTAATATCCAAGCAAATTATAAGTACCAAGTAGGCCAAAAAAGACCAATTTTTGAAAGTACACTTGTGAGAAACTAGAAATTCTGAAAGATCTGTGCACCAAAATCATAAAATAACCACACCACTATGGAGAGCACAAAAATTTATCCCAAATAAAAAAAATTGCATTGAAAAAGGCCTCAAAATGACCAAGTTATGAGCTTTCAAAGTTGGACTGCAAATTCAAAAACTCAAATGGATAGGGTGTCTAAATTTCTCAAAAAGTGCTGATGTGGTATGGACACCAACAATTTGATGTGTTAAATTTAATGGTTGTATGGTCATCACTAGACCATCACACCCCCTTTGCTGACAATACAGATGTTAACTTGGTAGATGACATTGCATGTTGACTAGGCATTTGTATAGCTAACGTGGTAGGCTGACTGTGCATGTTGTACACCTGCGTGGTAGTACGGACAATGAGGTGGCAACTGAATAGACAGACTGCTATGCAGATGAGTTAGATTTGCATAAGAAAATAATGATCGGCTATGTGGTAGAAGTTGTTAACTGTGTGTGTGATGATGATATGTGTGGTAGGGCACATGTGTTGCGTAGGATCCATGTGGCGGTTGATGTGGCATTGCATGGGGACCTATGTGGCACTCACATGGGAGCTAATGTGGCCCTGCATGGGAGCCCATATAGTTGTGATGAATCCCACGTGCTAAGTGGCAGAACGACAAATGATGTATCCCAAGGTGGTAGAATGATGCAGTAGCCTGAGGTGGAGGCAATTTAGTTGCGGTGGTGAAAGAGCACTGGGTGAAGGAGAGTGGGATGTCAGTGGCTCCCGAAAAACAAATGGCAATCGACAGGAGTACGACCCTATGGTTAGCGCAGGGTATGCCTCCTACAATAAACTCTGTAGTACAGTGCTACAGGGGTGGGTGTGAAATACACCTAATGACACCATATGACCCCTTAGGACATCATATAACCCCTAACGATACCATATGACCCCTTAGGACACTATATGATCCCTCATGACACCATATGACCCCTTAAGACAATATATGACCCCTTAGGACACCATATGACTCATTTTAACATCCTAGTAAAAGACATGACCCCTTAAGACACCATATGACCCCTTAGGACACCTCTAGGACAATATGATGTCCTATGGGGTCATATAGTGTCTAAAGGAGTCATATGTGTTCTAAAACATGTGTGGTGCCTTAGGACCCCACATGACCCCTAACGACACCATATGACCCCTTAGGACCCCATATGACCCCTAACAACACCATATGGCCCCTTTTAACATTCTAGATGACCCCTTAGGGCACCATATGACCCCTTACAACATGATACCAAACCTTAGGACAATATGATGTCCTAAGGGGTCATAGAGTGTTCTAACACATGTGTGGCCCCTTAAGATACCATATGATACCTTAGGACACTATATGACCCCCCAGGACACCATATGACCGCTTAGGACACTATATGACCCCTTAGCACACCATATGACTCCTTTTAACATCTGAGTACACGACATGACCCCTTAGGACACCATATGACCCCTTACAACAATATGATGTGCTAAGGGGTCATATGGTGTATAAAGGGGTCATATGGTGTTTTAACACATATGTGGTCCCTTAGGAACCCATATGACCCCTAACGACACCATATGACCCCTCAAGACACCATATGATCTCGAACAACACCATACGACCCCTTATGACACTATATGATTCCTGAGGACACCATATCACCCATTAGGACACCATATGACCACTACTGACACCATATGACCCCTAATGACACCATACCACCCCTTTTAACATCCTAGTACATGAAATGACCCCTTAGGATAACATATGGCCCCTTAGGACACCATATGATGTTCTAAGGGGTCACACGATGTCTTAAGGGGTATATGGCACTCTAACACATGTGTGGCCCTTAAGGACCCCATACAACCCCTAATGACACCATATGACCCCTTAGGAAACCATATGACCCCTTAGGAAACCATATGACCCCTTAGGACCATATGATATCCTAATGGGTCATATTGTGTCCTAAGAGGTCATATGGTATCCAAAGAGGTCATATGGTGTTCTAACACATGTGTGGCCCCTCAGGACCCCATATGATCCCTAATGGCACCATATGACCCCTTAGGACACCATATGATCCCTAACAACACCAAATGACCCCTTAGGACACTATATAACCCCTCAGGACACCATATGACCCTTAATGACACCATATCACCCCTTTTAACATCCTAGTACACAACATGGCCCCTTAGGATAGCATATGACCCCTTAGGACACCATATGGAATCCTAAGGAGTCATATGGTGTACTAAGGGGTCATATGGTGTTCTAACACATGTGTGGCCCCTTAGGATCCCATATGACCCCTAAAGACATCATATGACCTGTTAGGACACCATATGAACCCATAAGATCATATGATGTCCTAATGGGTCATATGGTGTCCTACGGGGTCATATGGTGTCCTAAGTAGTCATATGGTGTTCTAACACATGTGTGGCCTGTTAGGACCCCATATGACCCATAACAACACAATATGACCCCTTAGAACACCATATGACCCCTTAAAACACTATATGACCCCTTAGGACAATATGATTTCCTAAGGGGTCATATGGTGTCCAAAGGGGTCATATAGTATTTTAACACGTGTGGCCCCTTAGGACCCCATATGACCCCTAAAGACACTATATGACCCCTTAGCACCCCATATGACCCCTAACGAGACCATATGACTCCTCAAGACACCATATGACTCCTAATAACACCATATGACCCCTCAAGACACCATATGACCCCTTTTAGCATCATAGTACACAACATGACCTCTTAGGACACCATATGAGCCCTAAAGATACCATATGACATCCTAAGGGGTCATATGGTGTCTTAAGGGGTCATATGGTGTTCTAACACATATGTGGCCCCTTAGGACCCCATATGACCCCTAACAACACCATATGACTTCTTAAGACACCATATGTCCCATTAGGACACCATATGATGTCCTAATGTGTGATATGGGGTCTTGAGGGTCATATAGTGTTCTAAGGGGTAACATAGTGTCATTATGGGCCATATGGTGTCTTGAGGGGTCATATGGTTTTGTTAGGGGTCATACGGGGTCCTAAGGGGCCACACATGTGTTAAAATACCATATGACCCCTTTAGACACCATATGAGCCCTTAGGTCATCATATTGTCCTAAGGAGTCATGTAGTGCCCTAAGGGGTCATATGGTGTCCTAATGGGTCATATCATGTCGTTAAAGGACCACACATGTGTTAGAACATCATATGACTCGTTAGGACACCATATGATCTGTTAGGACATCATACTGTCCTAAGGGGTCATATGGTATCGTAAGGGGTTATATGGTGTCGTTAGGGGTCATATGGGGTCATAAGGTGACACGCATGTGTTAGAACACCATATGACCCCTTAGGACACCATAGGACCCTTTAGGACATCATATTGTCCTAAGGGGTCATATGGTGTCCTAAAGGGTCATGTCATGTACTAAGATGTCAAAAAGGATCATATGGTGTTCTAAGGGGTCATATGGTGTCTTAAGGTGTCATATGGTGCCATTAGAGGTCATATGGGGTCATATGGGCCCACAAATGTGTTAGAACACTATATGACCCCTTAGGACACCATATGGCCAATTAGGATCCATCATATTGTCCTAAGGGGTCATGTAATGTACTAGGATGTTAAAAGGGGTCATATGGTGTCCTGAGGGGTCATATGGTGTACTAAGGGGTCATATGGAGTCCTAAGGGGCCATATGGTGTTGTTAGTGTCATATGGGGTCCTAAGGGGTGACACATACTTTAGAAAACTATATGACCCCTTAGGACACCATATGACCCATTAGGACATCATATTGTCCTAAGGGGTCATATGGTATCCTAACGGGTCATGTTGTGTACTAGGATGTTAAAAGGGTTCATATGGTGTCCTAAGGGATCATCTCATGTACTAGGATGTTAAAAAGGGGTCATATGGTGTCCTGAGGGGTCACATGGTGTCCTAATGGGTCATAGGGTGTCGTTAGAGGTCATATGGGTTCCTAAGGGGCCACTCATGTATTAGAAAACCATATTGACCCCTTAGGACACCATAAGAGAGAAAGTATTAAAAAGGCTAAAAGGGGACAAAGGTAGAGAGGTCCTAAAAGGACTTAAGGGAAGAGAGAGAGAGAGAGAGAGAGAGAGAGAGAGAGAGAGAGAGAGAGAGAGAGAGAGAGAGAGAGAGAGAATTAAAAAGGATAAAAGGGGACAAAGGGAGAGAGGTCCTAAAAGGACTTAAGGGGAGGGAAACTATATAACCCTTAGGAAAATATGATGTCCTAAGGGGTCATATGGTGTCCTAAGGATTCATATAGTTTTTTAACAACTATGCGTCCCCTTGGCACCCCATATGACATCTAGCGACATTGTATGACCATATATGATCCCTTAGGACACCATATGACAAAGATAAAGGGAGAGAGAGAGAGAGGTATGCAGAGAAGTAGAGGGAGAGTTGATGTATGTAGGGAGATAGAGTAAAGATATATATATATATATATAGAGGGAGAGAGAGAGAGAGAGAGAGAGAGAGAGAGAGAGAGAGAGAGAGAGAGAGAGAGAGAGAGAGAGATTTGGGAAGGGGGATAGAGAGGAGACAATGTGTGTCACATATTTAGAGAACAGAGGGGAGATATAAAGAAGGGTGAGAGAGATAGGTTTAAGTCTTGAAGGAGAGGAGAGAGTGAGATAGAGAGATAGGGGAGAGAAGGGGAGAGGGGGAGTGATAGGAAGAGAAATAGGTCTAGAGATGGAGGAAGATAGAGAGAGAGAGAGAGAGAGAGAGAGAGAGAGAGAGAGAGAGAGAGAGAGAGAGAGAGAGAGAGAGAGAGAGAGAGAGAGAGAGAGAGAGAGAGCTTACTGATTACTAAAATTTGATTATGCCTAAGAAATTATAAGAGCTAAAGCTTGGGGAGAGAGGAGAGAGTGAGATAGAGAGAGGTGAAGAGAGGAGGAGGAGAGAGATAGGAAAATAGATAGGTCTAGAGCTTAGGGGAGACAAAGACCTTGAGATAGAGAGATGACAAGTGAATGATGATATAAGCCCATTGATTATTGAAATTTGACAAGTGAATGATGATATAAGCCCATTGATTATTGAAATTTGACTAAGTTTGAAAAAATATAAGATCTCCTAAAATCTAGAATATGTATTATGACTCCTAGAGATCTAAAACCATTCTCAAACATCCTAACAATATATACATAAAATATAGAGGAAGTGCCATCTATGTTCATGTTTCTTATCTAACTTAATGTAAGCATAACATGTACATGTTTATCTTGCTAAACATAACCTGTACGCATTTTTATTTTAAAAAAACATGATTTCATCTTTTTTTTTTAAAAACACGATCACATTTTTGTATTAAAAATCCCCTAAACATTTTTAATTTAAAGAACCCATACATGTTTTGCCTTGTACTTAGGCTTGGATAGCAAGGTTGAGGCTTGGGAGAATTTTTCCCCTCCTTTTTACGTGTTTTCTTCTTCCAATTTGGTTTCTCAACTTCATCGTCATCAGGTTTACACGTTATCAAGTGGGTATTTCTAAAATCGCAACTATAATTTCACCCATCTCCTGAGCTTTCTAACAATATAATTTCTTTTAAATTTGAACAATATTAACATATTAATCTTGAATTTCTTTTACCAGTGTCTCCATAGTTCTCAGAGACATATGTGTACCATTTTTTTATAACTTTTGATCTACTTATCCAAATTTTAAAATATATATATATATATATATATATATATATATATATATATATATATATATATATATATATATATATATATATATATATATATATATATATATATATATATATATATATATATATATATATAATTGTAGTGCGCTTGATTATTTACACTTAAAAAAAAATTGTATTTTCAATTATTTTGGTGCAAGTTATGCTTCACACAGGAATAGGTACTTGATTTTCAGGATGTGTCCGTTTCAAAAAATCATTAAAAACATGCTCAACAAAAAATTACAAAAAAATACACTTCTAGTGCTCACTGTTAACTATCTTTCTACTAGAGGATTTGTCAAAATGCTAAATCTAACTATGACTTTTTTGATGCACACGCCAGACACTATCTTATGTTTTTAAGAAAAAAAATTAGGAACTATTTTTCATGCATGAAGGATTTAACCCCCTTAATCTTATCCAATTTTGAAAAAAAAATAGTAGTTTGGAAACTAGATTCAAAGTACTACAATCTTTGTTCTCTGAGTATATTCATATTTTGAGTGCATGAGTCTCAAATTGCTCCTACAAGTTCAGGTTTAGTTGATTTCAGAAAAAACATGTCCACTTATACCCCCCTTTTTGCACACCATCTTGGTGCCCTTAGCCACACAAATTTTTTAGTTAATTTTTGAAGACAAACTAATTGTAATTTAGACAGAGGCATATTTTGTAATAAATAATTTTTTTTGTATGAATTTGAATTAAATTCTTCTTTCTTGTGTTGAAATGAGGATATCAATGCCTAGGTAAAGTTTTTTTTTCTGTATTTTTTAAATTTTCCACGTGTGAAACACAATCCTTAATGTTAGATTAAAAACCTACATTCATAATAAATAAAATATAAATATATTAATGAAATCAAATATATTAAAAATTATACTATTTGGAAATCTTATAATAAGGACTAAATACTTAAAAAAATAAAACTTCTAAATGAGTTCATTTGACCCCCCAAAAGATAATGTAAAAGTGGTTTTTTTATCAGCATTTTGATAGGTGTGAAGGAGACTCCAATGGAGGTATGATTTAGAATTAGAGAGGTTCTATCCAAGAAATTTTTATCTAGGAGTTTTTGATCTAACTCTCGTCAATTAATTACTTCAAATGGGACCTCTTCAAGCTTAAATCATTATATTTTATAAAAAATGTATAATTTCAACAAAAATGAGGATGTACCAAAAGGTGTAACCCAAAATTGTGGGATCACCTAGGGAGATTGTACATTTTTTCTCATCATGTATGGATTTTTTGTGGGAAGAGTATGAATTAGAAGAGTGGGTTGACAAATGGTCTTGTAGACCTTTAGTTTCCATTGACACATATCAACTTCCCAAAGCACTATAGTTGAGCCAAATCAAAGTTTTTGTAGACTTTGACCATGTATTTAATTCTAGTGCAACTAGGTATCGTGATTTAACTTAGTTGAAATCAAAATTTTAACTCGTTTTATTACCTTTTATAGTGTTTTTGGTATTAATTTATCATTCAATAAAATGCAAGTCATGTGTATGCGGTTATTGCTAATGAAGACAATGAAGAAGGCACACATTACTTTTCATGTCGTTGTATTGAGGAAAAAAAATTTGACAACAACAATCATTGATGGAGAAAGTATTGAGTACCCAATAGGGTCTATTGTTGTCATAGGAATATGGTGTAGAAGGTACCCTATTAAGAAATCAAATGTTTGGTTGTTTGAGAACTTTGTTACACATAAGCATACTCTTAATTACTTTAACCTTGGTGTTGCAACAAATATTCAATTCATAAATATCATGTTAAACCATTTAATAAGATTTTATGGAAAGTTTGTGAATCTAAACATGAGGCAATACTTGACACAATAGGGTTATATCTAATCCACAAAATTCAATAAATTGAATTTGGGCCAATTACGATGAAAGCTTGATTCTATCAAGGATATAATTATTTTAAAAAAATTGTATGTATCCTTGGCTGATTAACATATCATCTATTCATTGTGCCAATCATTGTATTTTTTTTTTGTAAATATAAATGACCATGAGCTGATTTGTTCCTATTTTGGGGTCAAATTTTGTATATAAACAACCATGAGCTAATTTGTACATATTTAAAGGTCATATTTTGTATATAAATATGCATAAGCTGATTTATACCTATTTAGAGGAAAAATCTTGTAATGACAATAAGCTCATTTGTACCTATTTAGAGGCCAAGTTTTTTATATAAACCACCCATTGATTATAACTGCATAAATAAATTTTTGTGATAAATTTTGTATCTATGATTCTACTTGAAAATTTTTATGACTATGCAATTCTTTTGTGAATGTGTAATTCATATATTATTCTTTTGTCAATGTGTAAATTATGATGATGAAGATGAAAAATATCATATGACCTGCTTATGTATGCAAATTATGGTGATCATGATGACAAAGATGCATAGACTAACAAATCTTATGCATATATAGGTCATATGCATGTTAATTATGATGATGAAGATGAAGATATGCATAGACTAACAAATCTTATGTGTATGAACCAATTATGATGTATGTTCATGGATGTCAATTTGTTAGGGTTGCCCTATTTTCATGAATGTTACTTGTCAACCTAGAAGAAAAGAAGAGTTGTAAGACTAACATCTTCATGTAGTTAGTTTGTGAGGGATGGCGTGTGCACCATGTCCACTAGTAGCATATATGTTCTCAACTAGACATGTTTGCATTGACAATTCATAGCCACGACGAACAAAACAAAAATTTATCCTATCTTGCAAATTTTCATTGCATGCAACTAATGATATTTGCATTAACTCAAAAAATTGTTGCCCAAAGAAAAAGGCTTCGATTCTTCAAAATCTAAGATAATTTATTATAGAGAGGCCTCATGTTACCCTATGAATTCAAACAAATCATTTGTATATGTGCCCCAAATTCTAAGAAACAACCCATCAAAGTTTGAATTTTTTTTGAACTTAGGACACTCAGGAGATGGTGCAACTATAGTTGTTGGCATTGAAGCTTTCACTGATGTCAACATTCAATGTGTAGAAAGAAAATATAATCATCAACATTCAATGTGTAGAGAGTAGAGATGATAAGTGCCACATAACACAACACAGAGAGCAAGGGGTGTTGCAAAAATGCATTACATATCGTGTTAGTCTCACTCTGTTGCAATGATATGCACATAACATGCAGGTTATCTCTATAAAGTTGTAGGTTATAGAAGAATAAATATGCAGTAGAGTTCATGGATTGTAGAGGTGATCATGTGTGAAATTCATGTGCTTCACTATTGGAATCATAGTCTACATCGACCTCTTGATGTGTTGGATTCATCGGATTTGATCTCTGCATGGTACAAGTCATGAAATGTTAAAAATCCTTGTGTTTGGTAGTTTTTGGTTTAACCTGCCCTTTCGGTAAGACTCACTTCTTGTTTCGGCAGGCTCTATTGTCATAGTGAAATACTTTCTCTTCGGTGGAGGCCCTGACTGGGCCCACCTTGCCTAGATGTTCACAAGTATCCATGTGTTAGCAACGGTCTGGTATGCTCAAGTGCTGATGTATTGAGTGGGCCTCCACTCCTCCTTCATGCTTCATGGTGCTTACATTGTGCTTATTTCTTGGGTCTCCCATTGTGTGGACTCCGCGATGGTGGACCGACATAAAAGTTTCTTTTTTCGGAAAGACTTGCCTTTTTCCTATGACACTTGCTTCATATTAGTGGATAGTATATATATTATACCGATATGGTGGGGGCCCTCAATGTTGTGGCAGTTAATGTTCTTTTTCAACATGACTTCCTCTATCGGCGTGACTCTATTTTCCTCTTAGTGGACTGTGTGAGTTATATCAAAATGGGGCCCATGATGGATGACTAAAGGCTCTGATGTGACACATTTATTGTCACATCAACAAATGAATGTCTATGTGGAGAGGCATGTGCAATTATTGGGGCCCATCTATCTTTTTCGGCAAGACTATTATTCCCTCTCCCTGGGTCCATTGTGCTACACCAAAATAGTTTTTGCTGACAAAGCATTTTCCACCTCCTCCCAGCTTTTTAGTGTAACATGGCATTGTATCATGACCCAAATCGGCTCTTGCAGACCTTTGGAAATCTATAGCGATAGGAATTCTACTTTTTTGTGATAGGAGAACAAGTCTCAGTGATAAAACCCTGAGTGTTGTTTTGACTAATAGAGACGACATTGATGCCACATTTGCAACCCGATAGGTGATTTGTCCACACAAGTTGTTGACTCCATTTGACCAAAGTAGACCAGATGACATGGAGGGTAAAAATGATGATCTATGCATACAAAACAAATCCATGAAATAAATATTTTGCTTGCAAATATGGATTTCTTAAATGCTCCAAAAGTAGTAGTTTGAATATCCAATCAGGGAAGGTTGAAAAAGGACGATGTTACATTTAATGGTGGACCTATTCTAGTTTAGTGTGAGGCTTGAGAATTCATATCATACTGTAAATTACTAAGTTTAGTAATCAAATCATAGAGAATGATCTGTACACAAAAGAAGACCAAGAAGAAGCCTTTAATAATGACAGAAAAATGACTAAAAGAATGTATTAAGAATCAAATTAGCATTTAAACATCAACACATAGAAGTCCAAAAGAATTAATTTTTAAATTCATCACAAGGAGGGAAAATCAAGTGTGTACAGTATGACCAAATGGAGATATTTTTTTGATGAGATGTGACTATGGTGGTTGAGAGTGAAGTGTTGGCTGAGAGAAGAAAATCATATATATATATGAAAAGAGTAAGGTGATTTGGCAAATGATATCGTGAATTGCAGTGAATGAAAAAAGTATTTAGTTATAGAGAGTGGGCTGAGAGCAGTGAATAGAGAAAAAAATACAAAGGCAAAGATTATAGAGTGGAGAAGAAAGAGAGTTGAAGAAGAAGACCAGGGTGCAGAGAGTCCATTATTGTAGAAGAGGAGGTTAAACAATGAGTTACAAAATCACATTTGTAACAAGGCATTAAAATTTGCAATCCTTTCTTTCATTGTAATTCTCTAAGTGGGTGCTAAGAGAAGGGGTAGGTGCTCCTTGAGTAGGTTCTCTAAATTAGGGGTTGGTTCTCCTTGGGTTGGTGCCCTAAATATATTGTATAAGTTATTTTCTTTTTGAGACTGGATTGGAGCAGAAGAATCTAGCAACTATTCTCACCGGGGTTTTTCCCACATTGGGTTTTCCTTGTAAATCCTTGTATTATGTAATTTGTTTCTCTCTGTGTGTGTATGCATTTCATCTAGTTGCATTATCTTTTGTGTATACACATTTAGATTTAAATTTTTAAATATCACTGATTCATCCCCTCTTGGTGGTCACTTGTGTTCTTCAATAGTATGGACATGAATGTTCAAGTGACTTGGGAAGTAAAATAGGACCATGCCTAGTATAACTCTTTCTACATGGACATGTTTTTGTTCACGATTCATTAATAGAATGAAAAAAAAAAAATCTACCCTATCATGCAACGTTTCATGCATGCAACTGATGATATTTGCATCAACAAAAAAAAAATTTACCCAAAGAAAATGGCTTCGAGTCTTCAAAATATGAGACATTTTATTATAGAGGAGTCTCAGATGACCCCGTGGGTTCAAATGAATCATTTGCATGTGCCCTAGATTTTGAGAAAAAACCCATGAAAGTTTGATAAATTTTTGAACTTAGAACACTCAAGAGATGGTGTTGCAATGATATGGCCTTGAATGTTCAAGCTACTTGGAAAGAAAAACAAGACCATGCATAGCATAAAGCTACCTAACTTGACATGTTTGTGCTAATAGTTCCTGACCACGATGAATAGAATGAAATTAACTCTATCTTGCAACTTTTCATTGCATTCAACTGATGATATTTGCATTAACAGAAATATTATTTCCTTAATAAAATAACTTCAATTCCTCAAAATTTGAGATAGGTTATTGTAGAGGGGCCTCGGATGACCCTATGGATTTAAACAAGTTGTTCGTATGTGCCCCAGTTTCTTAGAAACAACCCATTAAAATTTGATAATTTTTTAAACTTAAGGCACTCAAGAGACAGTGTTTCTACTTTATGGACCTAAACATTCAAGTGACTCGAGAAGAAAAATTGGACCATTGCTAACATAAAACTTCCCACTCAAACATGTTTGCACTGATGATTCATGGCCATGACAACAAAAATGGAAGGTACCCTATCTTGCAACTTTTCATTCTGTGCAATTGATGATATTTGCATCAATACAAAACTTGTTTCCCTAATAAAATGGCTTCGAGTCTTCAAAATCTAAGATAGGTTATTATTGAAGACCCTCATGTGACCCTGTGGGTTCAAATGGTTTGTATGTAACTTGTATTTTGAGAAACAACACATAAAAGTTTGACAAGTTTTTGTACCTAGAGTACTCAAGAGATGACATCAATATAATATCACCTTAATTGTTCAAATGACATGAGAAGAAAAAAAAGGACTAAATGCCTACCATAAACCTTCCTACTTGGATGTGTTCATGCTAATGGTTTGTTATCACAACGAATAAAATGAAATCTACCCTATCTTGTAAATTTTCATTATATGCAACTAATGATATTTCCCTAATATAATGGCTTTTAGTCTTCAAAATCTGAGATAGGTTATTATAGAAGGGCCTTACATGATCTCGTGAGTTCAAAAAAATCATTTGTATGTGCCCTAGATTCTGAGAAATAGTCTATTAAAGTTCAAATTTTTTTTGAACTTAAGGCACTCAAGAGATGGCACCATTACGGTATGGCCCTGAATGTTCAATTGACTTGTGAAGAAAATCAGGACCATGTCTAGCCTAGAATTTCCTACTTGGATGTATTTGGATTGATAGTTTGTGCCCATGACAAATTAAATAAAATTTCCCATATCTTGAAACTTTTGCAACTTTTTGACAAATTTGCAACTTTTGCAACTTATTTACAACCTTTTGCAACTTTTTGACTTTTTTTTGACAAATCTACTAAACCTAATGGCTACATAATGAATCTAGGACATCCCTAGTGAAATTATGTCATTTGTAATGAGCCTAACTCATTTGTAATGAATCTAAGTCAGTCCTAACAAATCTAAATCATAAATGAACCAAAATCAAAATTAGGATGAATAGAGAAATAAAGAATAACAAGTCTATATTAAGCCTCGATGTTATCATAGTTGTGATCTCTCTTAAGTGTCTAATAAAATCTAGGAATTTGACCATGATCATGGAAGGTCTTACAAAGTGTTTTGCTAAGAGCGAATCTTGTTAGAGATCCCAAGCTTGATTAGAAGCTTATACCCTGTTAAGAGTACTACCCTGTTAGGAGTCACCTCGCTAGAGGATTTGAGAATCCAAACTAATGGATCACCTTGTTAGAGGATTTGTACAATGAATATTGTTAGAGCGTACCCGGTTAGGGGATTTGTTTCTTTTGTAATGATTAGAATTGGAAAAGAATGGTTTGATCTATTTTGAGTAGAACAATATTTTCTTGATCAAATCATTCAAAGTACATTCCACACTGCTCTTCATCATAAAACTTATCACTATTCAACAAGAGCTTTCACTCTTTATGCATATCAGTATTCACATAATCTCCTCTCTATCACTACTAGTTTCAAATGATTCACTAAGATGTCTTAATATATACATTCAAATCTTATGTCGGCCTACTGAAATCAAAACACAATTTCCTAGGTGTAGTGTATCTAGACAAGTAATCATAACTCATCACAAAATTGATTGTCAAGAAGTCGGTTTTGATAACTCATCACAAAATCAGATACCGGTTAGAACCATCAATATCGGCTAGAAAAAAACATGTAATCCGTTGTCTTGGAATATTCCACTTGATCTCCATCTTCATCTTCATCTTCATTTTGATGCCGAATTGGTGTAGCCACAAGTTATCTCTTAAGCACATACTGGTTGACACAAAGTACCGGTTAGAGATAAACCTTAAAACATATCGGTTGATAGTGTAAAACAATTGAAGTTACATTGGTAGTCAATGTAGTCATATGTGTGTGTGAGAGTGTTTCATCAATGACAACAAGTGATGAATATATTACAATTATCATCAAGCCAACAATCTCCCCCTTTGGCATTGATGACAACACTTAGAAAATTTTAGAGTAATACAATACCGCTAAGTGTGCATACACAACATATTTACACATGTACTCATACTCCCCTTTAATGCAATACTCTCCCTTAATTCATGCATAAATACAAAATTTTCAAAAACACACATACATATTATTACTCCCCATTTGACAACAATGCCAAAATGATAAAGTAAAATATATACATATATATAGAAAATCTATATCAAAGTGTTCAACATATATTACAACTTAAAAAAAGTTCATGCATTGGCTAATCTCATAAAAATATCATTGAAGTTCTGCTTCATCTATGATAAAGCATTTTCCCATGATTCCTGTATGTTAGCAGTATACTCAAATGTAGACATCAACTGGGAGTGGATTTCTTCCATTGACTCTAGTGTGCAGGTTTCAGGAGTAGCAAGAATAGCTTCTGCATTGGAGTAGGCTCTCTGAAGAATGTTGACCTGTGAGGTGAGCTGACTCTTGAGCTCTCTTAGAGATCAAAATCTCTTAGCCTCCTCATTATCATTCCTGTTCAGTCTCTCATGCAAATAATCTATAGACCAGTTAAAGGCATGAATGGAGTCCTAGAGTGGGACATATGCCTTGCATATCCATTCTATTTCTTACTCTATTTCAATGTGACTCTTAGAAATGTCAGAGTAAAAGAAAGAAACATTGGAGGTAGAGGAAAGATACTTTCCTCCATATTCAATAGCTTTCTTCAACAAACTTGCATTATTAGATAAAGCCATTTTGCCACTTTCAATGTTCTTTGCCAGTTTATCTCCATATTTCTTCATGTGGCTCTTCTCAGTAGACATTTGAGCAGCATCTTCAAGTGACTTGATTTGATCAAATGCATCTGCAACTAATTGACCAAGTTTTCTAATGGGTGTAGGAAGATGTGCAACAACTGTTTCCGGTAGTAAACCAGACAAAATTTCTACTACATTCTGGGTTGTCTCTGCTTCAATCCTTTTCTCTTTCAGTCTCCTCTTGTGTGCTTGAGATTGCATAACATTAGCAATCTTCATCATTTCTGATGCACTCAAGGTGTTCATGTCAATGGGTCTATAAATACTTAAAGAATCATCATCATCATCTTCTTTAAGTAGTTTCTTCTTAGCCGGTTTAGGGGGTACACTTTTAATGATAGCTCTCTCTATGTTCAACTCTGTTGTTTCTCCAGGTAACTGAGTGACAACTTTCTTATTAGACTCCTTTTGAGTATTTTCAATGACCGGTGGAGATTGGGGTTTCTCTAGTTGTTCTGTTGCCGGTTCATTGTCCACTATTAGTTGAATACCCAGTTGTTCAACTAATGTAACCTATACTTCAGTGATTGTAGGAGGCTCCATATCTGATGTAGTGATGTCTCTAGATAGGTCTACTATATTATGATCATCTTCATCAACAAGAATGATGGATTCATCCTTCTTCTTGATTGGATAGACTATGTCTGCTAGAACAATCTCCTCTTCATCCATTTCTGGTCGAGGAACACCATCTGTAGTATCATCCTTATTGCTAGAGTGGATGACTTCTTCCCTCTTTTTGATTACACATGCTAGCTGATGTGTCTCAATCTCAATAACTACCCTTTTTGCATTAAGAAGCTTCAATCTTCTCATTTTAAAATCAAAATATACTTTGTATTGCTCAACTAAAGCACTAATTCCATCCGATGATAAATTGGGAAAATATTGTACAAATATTTTCTCAATAATATTCTTTTCCAATTGAATAGCTTCTTCCCATTTATCTAAAAGAGTATTATACAGAGAGATTGATATATCTTTTTCCAAGTCATGCAAAAATCTATTGTAATGACCCAAATAAGTTATTACCTATTGGATTACTTGCTTCTGCTCATCTTTAGTAAAAGAATCAAAATATTCTTTGACATTGTCAAACCTATTTATTCCTAATGTCTTCATTGTTCTCTCAAAAACTATGTTAGGTTTGAAGGTAGCAATATCTATAGGTGTAGTTTCCTTCAGCACTACCTTTACCTTCTTGGGTGTTCTACTGGTTGCTTTTTCCTTCTTTGGTTCTTCTTCAGAATCTGTACTCTCAGACTCTGGTTGCAAAATCAATTTCTGATTTATCTTCTTTGGTGCACTCTCCTTCTTCACATATACTTTAGGTGTCAATTCCTTTTTGGTTAGGACACTCCGAGTCACCCTTTGTGGTCTTTTTCATAGGATATTTTTCATTAGACTTCTTTTTCTTTCCTTTCACATTAGCTACAGGTGCAGTACCGGTTTCTATTGGTGCAACTTGGACTGCCACAATGTCCAATTTTGTCTTTCTTTTATCTTTAGGCTATGCTAACAGGGTATTAGCATAGTCGACCAACAAATCATGATTAACCTCATAGCTCATATCTTCCATCTCTTCCTCTCTAGGTTCAATTGCTTTCATCAAGCAAAAGACAGTGGTAACAGTGAAGACTATGTCTTTTTCAAAGTGTTTTACCACATCTTTAGGTAACCTCATTCTCATGCTCATCTTTTTCTGAAATTCATTAAAATAATTATTCACGACAACTAAAAAAGTATTCTTCACAGCCTTAATGTTGTTCTTGATTTCTGCATTGACCAGTAGGTCTTTGGACCATTCAATATCTCCAATACCTGGTAGGAAGTTTTGAAAATAGAAAAATAACCTGGCTAATAGCTGACCATATTTGAACTTTTGTGTGTTGTCCTTCTTAATGGATTGCAAATTTTGAAATAATTGCACTCTGATGGCTTCATAGATATCATAATCTGCATTATCAACAATCATTCTATGTGTTGTGTAAACACTATTAAGTCTATTGGAGTAAAATACCTGCTAGCCTGTCACCATTGCTGCTAGTTTCACCGCAAGGTCTCTAATATTGTTCATAGAAAAAGAACACTTATCAAATGTAGAACCCGTTAATTTGAAGATAGTATCCTTTGAAATTCTTCTTAGCACAGGAATTTCATCGGTTGAGAAATAACTCGTTACAACCCTAATAGATTCCTTGGTTATTATATGAGTCCTTTCCAAATACATATTCTCTCCGTGGACTCGACTCAAAATGATTCTTATGTGTTCTTCCTCAAAATATTCAAGAAAGTAGGTCGCATTATGAAAACCTTTTTCAAAAACCCTAGCATATTTTCTTTCAATCTTTTCATTCTTATCACAGAGTGATTTCAATTGTGTATAGATGTGTAGAGTTCCTAAATCTTCTATTAATTGCAATCTATATAGCTGGACAAGTCACCTTTGACCACAACACCACTCGAGATTTGCGAAAATGCATTATAAGACATAATTTCATCTGCCTTTAGAGCTTCCTCAGGCTCAGCAGTGATCATCAACCTCTCTACAGACTTAGAAGTAGATGCCATTCAAGATAAACAAGTTTCAAAGTGGTATACTCAAAGAAATACCTTGTTTCTTGCACCTCGCTCCATTTCTTGGTTGAAATGCCCAAATGGACACCTATTTGCCTCTCATTAAGCTCCCCTTAGCCATGTTAAATAGGGTTAAGTCACCGGTGTTGGATTCTCTTCACTAGGTGAAGGAACAGTTTCTTCTCTAGGCAAGTCATCCTCTTTCTTTTTCCAAATCTGATTCATATCTTCTTTGGTTTCCTCAACATCAACTTTCTGCTTGCCTTTCCGATCCTTGAAAGAGTTAACCAGTTTTCTATTTCTTGATCTATAAAACTTTGCTAAGTGCCCTGGTTTATTGTAGTGGTAACAGACCATACCAGATGATCTCCAGGGTCCCACATTTCCTCTTCTTGTTCTTCTTCTGCAGTTCATAGCCACATGACCAAAGTTATTACAGAAGGTACAAATAACATTTGCTACCTTTTCTATCTCAAATGGACTAAACTGGTTGCCATAGGATCTTTGCCAGTTCAAGTTTACCTTGTTATCAAAGTTCCTTATCCGGTCACCATTTGGTCTAGGATGCATGTGTGGTACAAGATTGTTTGATCCATATGTGCACTCAATATGTCTATGCCCATACATTCCACATGTGTAGCAATGACCTTCAAACTTTCTAGACACATACCTAGCATTAGTATTGTAATTTGTATTTATGTTAGGTTTGTCTCTACAAACTTTTGTAGTATGACCAGGCTTATGACAAACAAAGTAGATAGGTTTAAAAACCTTCTTACCGGTAGTCTTTTTGACTTTTGTAGCAGTTTTGTTCTTTGTATCAGAGGATTCCCCTTTTTCAGTTGTATGAAAACCAAGTCTAGAGACATCACCCTCATTCTCTATGATTAAATTTTTTCTTCCAGCATAGTAGAACTTTTGACAAACTTCTCCAATTTCTCACTGGCTTCAGTAATCTTTTTGACAAGATCTTCATTATGCTTAAACAGGTTCTCCTTTTCTTCTGTTTCAACAATCAAGTTCTCATGCATAGTGTCTTTTTCCCATTTGATCTTTATAATCTCTTGATCTCTTACCTTGATAAGATCTTCAGTAGCTCTTCTGTCTTCTAGTTCCTAACTCATGTGGATAGTGAGACCTTCTAGCTCTCTTCTTAGATTCAGTTTCTCACCGTTCACCTTTTCAACTTGTTCTACTAAAGCTTCAATATTGGCTTCATCTGAAGAACTGTTATAAGATATTTCTAACAATTTTTCAGATAGCTCTCTCCTTTTGACTTGAGAAGTTTTCAGTTTGCCCCTAAGGGATTCAACTTCATTTCTACTAGCTTCTAGCTCTCTAGCCATCTCGAAGTAGCTCCTGTCCCCCATGTTAGTTTCAAGACTCCATTCTAAGTAGTTAGGCTTCAATGAAGTTAGGCTCTAATACCAATTGATGGACTTGAAAAGCACTGAGAGGGGGGGGGTGAATCAGTGACACCAAATAAAACACTACTTCAAACACTAACTAGTAGATGAACTTAACTAAACATTTAAATAAAATACATGCTATCCAAAATGATATAACAACATCCACAACAAGTAAAATATCCACCATAAAACAAGTGTTTATATCTGGAAAACCCAAATAAGTAAAAACCACGGTGAGATGGAACTCACAAGTTAACTATCTGTAGTAATAGATAACTGACCGGTTAAGGTCTTACAAAGTGCTCTCCTAGGAGTGAATCTTGTTAGAGATCCCAAGCTTGATTAGAAGCTTATACCTTGTTAAGAGTACTACACTGTTAGGAGTAACCTCATTGGAGGATTTGAGAATCCAAACTAATGGATCACCTTGTTAGAGGATTTGTACAATCAAGCTTGTTAGATCTTACCGGGATAGGGGATTTGATTCTGTTGTAATGGTTAGAAACCAACAAGAATGGTTTGATCTATTTTGAGTAGGACAATATTTGCTTGATTAGATCATTCTAAGTACATTCAACACTTCTCTTCATCATAAAACTTATCACTCTTCAACAAAAGCTTTCACTCTTTATGCATATCAATATTCACATAATCTCCTCTCTATCACTATCAGTTTCAAATGATTCACTAAGATGTCTTAATATAGACATTCAAATCTTATGTCGGCCTAAGGAAATCAAAACACAATTTCCTAGGTGCAGTGTATCAAGACAAGTAATCATAACTCATCACAAAAATGACCATCAAGAAGTTAGTGTTGATAACTCATCACAAAATTAGATACTGGTTAGAACAGTCAATACCGATTGGAACAAAACATGTGATCCGTTGTCCTAGAATCTTCCGCTTGATCTCCATCTTCATCTTCATCTTCATTTTGATGCCGACTTGGTGTAGCCATAGGTTATCTCTTAAGCACATACTGGTTGACACAGAGTACCAGTTATAGATAAACCTTTAAATATATTGGTTGACAGTGTAGACCAATTCAAGTTACACCGGTAGTTAATGTAATCATATGTGTGTGTGAGAGTGTTTCATCAATGACAACAAGTGATGAATATATTTCAGTTATCATCAAGACAACAATATGTACATATTACATCGACATAAAGTTGATTACTTGTAGAATGTGAAATGAAATTTAATGTTGATTAATCATCATCTGTCATTTTTAAGCATCCATATTATGATTAATAACAATACAAAAATTATTAGAAAATTTGGCGAAGATGCCCAAGGAAACCAAATTTAAAACTTACAATTTAGATGAATACCAATTGTAATTCATAAGCTATATTGATTTGCAATATCATTAGTCCATAACATGATACATTATTCATAACTTAACCATTCGAAACTAAATATTTATTCAAATTTTAACTTTCAAAGTAGAAAGATATGCACATAATGAGATTGAATGTCATTTTTTACATATTACCTCATGTCATTTTTTTTTGGTTGAAAGGTGTTCTAAAACTGATGGTCCCCTTTGATGATCAGGTGTCCTACCAAACTGATAAGGTAGAGGATCTATGTTATGGGCAAATTGTGAAGGGGGCTATACCAGGTAAAATACAATGATGCAATTTAATATATGTATAGTTGATAAAGAAAAATAAACTAAAAGTCTATCTACTTCTATCAAAACATATATTTACAATATAAAATAAATGTGTTCTAGAGGCTCTGATGGTTCTTTTGTTGTGCTAGGAGGGTTCACTATTGATAAAATAGGTATGGATGTTTCTTGTATGAAAAATGATAAGAATGTAATACAATGAATGTACACTTGAATACAATAATGAAATCTAGAAAAAAAAAGCATATACCTCTTGCCTCTCCTCTTCCAACATATCAATATGTGCATTCATCAATGTTGTAAACAATCTTAGTTGTCGATGTAGTAGAAGACAAAAAATTAATGATTAGATCAATATACATGAATTCACATAATCATAATACATTTAAAAAATAATAATCTGAATCATGCCAAAATAACTCATAGAAGCTCTTGAAATTATTATATCTTGATTAAAGTTATGTTCAATTACTTAAACTCAATTAGGTGTCCTCGAGAATGGCCTTGGCAAAGGAGGAAACTTAGCCACACATGACATAGCCTTTAAAAGAGTAACATACTATATATATATCAACCTATAATGTTAACATATAATTTAATTAATCACAATCCAAATGATATGCATATTCAATAAAAATTGTAAACAAGAGGTGTAAAACAAAGAATATCATATAACTTTCTAGGCCAAATGAAATGGCTATAAGGGTGGCATCATCGATCTATGAAATCTGGTCCACCATCAATACCTATCAAAAACCACATAAATATACATTACTAAGTTAATATACTTAAAAAAAATTCATGGTCTTATTCTATTTTGAAATTCTATAAAATGTTTACCTCTGATGAAGATGTAGGTGCACTAGCTATGTCAGGAATGGTTAGTGGCATACCAAAATTTGTTGCTACATCAATGACAACCACAACAACATATCAAATCATCCTTCCAACATGCCATATATATGCCCCCTTTGTAAGATGACAATATAGAACCATTTTTATAACTTAAGGGAATATATCCTCTAAGAAAAAATGTACATACAATCCAAGACAAAGAGGACACAACTCTTGTGAGGGAAGAGATAGTTGTAAAGATAAATCTTGAAAAAAGTGTAAAGAGATCCTTTTGACGGATGCAAAAGAGGAGGAAGATATATTTTCTCAAAGACATCTACCCACAAGAAGAAATCTTAAAAAAAAACACCATTGACCAAAATAGGGGAAGGAGAACTAGAACTCACAGTTCCCCATTTCTAGGTAAGAGGATTCTTAATGAAGGATAATGTATAGTTTTGGTCCCAATTGGGAGATTTTTTTATGATAGAAAAGACTTTCAAGAAAGGAAAAGTTTATAATTAAGGACACACACCTCTTGGAAAAAAATAGAGAATGCCTGAGTAAAACAAACACTTCTTTACAAGAAAGGACATCACATGATAAATTAATACCACTCAACAATGGGAAAGTGGATCCTTAGAAAGGATAGGAGATTGAAACACTAGAATT
>NC_081410.1:449044442-449131942 GCF_030272615.1 Cryptomeria japonica | reverse complement strand
GCGAACTAGAAGCCATTAAAGACACGTTGCAACTAGATGCTACTAAAGAGAATATTATACCTTGGCCTCAAATAGAGTTCTCACCAATAAATGAATATAACACTGAAGGTTTATTAAGAATGGCATTCCCTTCACTCTTTCCAACTAGTGTTTCCCTTCTGTTGCAATCACATATCATACATGTTCATTTTCATGAGTATGCACTCCACTTAATAAGATACTTTGACTAGAGATTTGGACAGCATGTTAGGTTCCACTATTACATTTACAATTTAATTATGCGGCACCATTCACAACAATCTGCACTTATCTTTATGAGAACTAATACAGAAGAGGACTTCCCAAGAAATTTACAAGGTTTGCATGAACACCTGCAAAACACTCCTGATGGTCAATTACCGAAACAACTGCTATGCTTTGGTGCAACCCTTAGAGGCACCCAAGCATATTGGAATAAATCTCGAAAAGACCTCACAACAATGATCTCCCAATTGGGAATACCAACACCTTTTTTCACATTGAGTTTGATTGATACTAAATGGCCTAATATCCATAGCCTCTTCCATGAAAATAATGGTCAGAACGTACAATCCACAAGAAAACAACTTATAGAAAACATAATCCATAATCCACACATAACAACATTGTACTTGCACAGTAAATTTACAATATTTCTAGAAGAAATTATTCATAAATTGTTCAAAGAAAAAGACCATTTGTATAGATATGAATGGGAACATCGTGGCTCAGGGAATATTCATGGTTTTCTATGGCTTTCTGGTGCACCAAATATGGACATCATTGATTGGACAAATAACAATGAACTCCATATGGTTAAAAATTTCTTTGACAGATATGTATCTACTTGGAACCCTCGCAGCATAGCTGACCGAACTAATACACTTTGCTACACTGCAATGGATGATCCATTCTTAGCTGATACAAGAAAAAATTTCTCAATGGACCTTGCAGTGGATTATGAGGCTTTGGTTAATACTTTGCAGAGACATACAAAATACATAGAAAATACATGTCTCAAAAAAAAGGCCATTCATTACAATGTCATTACAAAGCTCCATGGCCTGAACAAGAGATCTACATTAACAATTGATAGTGACAAAAATTCATGTTATACAGCTGCAAGGAATGATGACCGCTTGAATATTCACAACCCTTGCATGCTTTCAATATGGAGGGCTAATATTGATTGCCAACCTATAACTTGAAGAAAATTTGTCCTTCAATACATTTCAAAGTATGCTTCAAAATATAAAAAAAGATTTGAATCTTATACTGAAATGAAAAAAACTATTGTAAACGCTAGTGAATCAGAAGATACTATCTTATCAACATACCAAAAATTTATGATGACCATAATAGTAGACTGTGATATCAGCACACAAGAGACTTGTCATATGCTACAAGAATTGACACTCATTAGCTATAGCCGACAGTTTTTATTTCTTAATGTTGGTAGGAAAGCACTGCATCCTATCACAAACTCAAAGGATGAAACATAGATTTCAACAAGTTATATCCATGCTTACATACAACACCCTTCTGAATTAAATGCAACAACTCTCCTACAATTTGTGCAGGACTTTTCATATGCTCCACAATATAAGAAAACAAAATGGAAAATTAGAGAGAAAAAAACATTTATAAATGTATATCCACACTTTCATGACCCTCCCATTGAAGATAGTCATGAGTTTGAGATTTTTTGTTGGTCTGAATTGTTACTATACAAACCGTTCTGTGACATACCAACAGAAATAGGGACTTCTAAAGATTGAAAATTAAAGCCAATTTGAAAGACTCCAGTACAAACAAATACAATCAGTTGTATGATAGCCAAGATATGCATGCTCCTCCACCTCAAGATGCAGATGATAGTGACAATGATGATTGTCAACATCAAGAAGACTCTAATCTATATGAGTGGGAATTGCTATCACAAATTGGGGACACAAATAACTTTACCAAAAAATGAGTTACAAATGTTAGGACGACATGACTATGATATTAGCTACTTGTGGCCCACCAATACTGCAAATGAGCAATTAGAGTCTATTCCTATCCAATTCATATCTACAACTAAATTGCAATTTCAACTACCTAGCATCCAAGTCTTAGGTATAGACATGTAAAAATTTCATCTCTCCTCTCAACAAAAACTTGTACTTGACATAATTCTACAACATCATTCTAAACAAGCTGCAACAACACCCCTCCAAATGATTGTTCAAGGAACATCAGGCACTGGTAAATCATTCTTGATAGATTTCATTAGACAAAAGATGAATATCTTTGTAGGTCTTCAGGCAAATCCATTGCTAGTTCTTGGTCCTACAGGTGTTGCTGCATATAATATTCAAGGAACAAGTATTCATGCAGGCCTCCGAATTCCTATAAAAGAAATGTATCCTTTGATAGGACAAGCATTGTTCACATTCCAAGAACATTTCAGGCATGTTAAATATATTCTAATAGATGAAATGAGCTTCTTAGGCCCAAAATTACTATTAAAGATTGATAGTTAGTTACACCAAGCATTCCCTGATAAACAACATGAAATCTTTGGTGGGATCTCTATAATCCTCGTAGGTGATCTTGGGCACCTTCCTCATGTAATGGAAAAACTAGTTTATGCTTTGCACTCTACATCTCTGAGTTTATGGTATTCATTTAAAATAGTTGTAACATTAGATACTATTTTCCACCAGAAAGGTGCCTCTATTAAACAACAACAGTTCATAACTCTCCTCCAAAACATAAGAGATGGACAACCTAACGAACATGATTGGCAATTCCTAATGAACTAGACAAATATAAATTTCACTATTCAATAGCAAAAGAAATTCAACTCATCAATCCATTTGTTTGCAACAAATGAATCTGCAAGATTGCACAATAGAAGAATGTTGAAAGAATTAAATTTGCCCATCTCTCTAAGTCTTGCACAAATTGTGAAACAAATTATTACTGATAATGATAATGATGAACAACTTCCATTAGAGATACTACTATCTATGAATTGGCAAGTCATGTTGTTAGCTAACTTGTGGATTGAAGTTAGCCTTGTAAATGGCTCCATTGGGCTTGTTAAAGCAATTATCTATGAAAACAATACTAGACCACCAGACTTGCCAAAATTTGTTATTGTGCAGTTCCAAAATTATAAAGGCCCTCCATGGGATACATTGTATCCAAATGACATACCCATTACTCCAATTACCCGAGGCAGTCGTACACAAATTCCATTGACAATGGCTTGGGCCATAACTATTCACAAATCCAAAGGACTTACATTGGATAAAGCTACAATAGACATAGGTAACAATGAAATGGTTGAGCCCAAAATTCAATTTTTTTGGGCAGGAGAACTGGTTTAGCAACATGATAGCATGTAGCAAGAGATTCAGGGAGTCCTTTGGAGGGGGAGAGTTCATATGGTAAGGAACCTGATGCCCATTTGGATCCGAGGGACCTAGGTGGGGTCCCAGATCATGTGTGGAGCAAATTGTAGTAGACAAGGTGAATGGTCAGGTTCAAAATTCAAATTTGGGGGGCGGTAAACCTGAAGCAGTATCAGGACAGCAGGTGGCAAATGGTTCAGGGGCCCTTGTGAAGGGAACATAATCTAATGGGAAGGATCTCGAGACCCCTTTGAATTCAGGGGACCTAGATGGGGGCTCCAGATTGATTGGACACATTGGTAAATGATCCTCACTATTTGGTATCAAACCCAAAGGTAAGTCATCCTTGCCTCTGATTAAAAATACTTCAAATGTTTCTCAGGGAAAGTTCACCATTTCCATTTCGGATCAAATTATAGATCAAAATATTGCTCGGATGGAAACTACGCTGATAGGCAAATTCTTTGGGGTGAGACCTAACATTGAGGTTGTTTGGGGATTTGTCAAGAGAAAATGGAATTTGAAAGGCCAGGTTGATGTGGTCACTATGAATAAAGGATGTCTTTCCTTTTCTTTTTCATGTGAGGAGGACTGCAGACAAATCCTTTGCAATAGTACCTGGGTGATAGGTAAATATTTAATGTATATCCAGAAATGATACCCTAATGCAGGTATGGATGATAAGTTTGTGGTCCAAGTTCTGGTCTTGATAAAGATACTTGGGTTTCCTATGGAATATTGGGAGGAAGATGTGTTTGTTGGGATAGCCAATGCTTTTGGGGAGCTTCTCACCATTGACCCGATTACGATATCCAGAAGAAGACTTATTTATGCTATAATCTCTGTAGGGGTTGGGCTTGAGATAGATATGACAGAGGAAATAGAGATAGAATCAAAACTAGGCAAATGGATGCAAAATATTGTTTATGAATCAATCCCTTTTGCTTGCTTTCATTGTAAGAGAGTTGGGCACTGGGCTAAAAAATGCCCAAACAATGTGGACAAAACTCAATCCCATACTAAAGTTTGGAAAAAGGTAGATAATTCTTTGAAAGTTTCTTCTTTTGATTGTTTAGATTAGGAGAAACAGTCTCACCTAGGAAGGATGGAGGAGGTATTAGTCAGGGAATAGGGAAATGAAACGAAGAAAGGAGAGCATGATAAGATCTCCTAGCAGGAAAAGGAGCAGGAGAACAGTGGAAAAGATTCTAACGATGGAGAAAGAAAGTCACTAGTCAGCAATCAAAACAATAAAAAGGATATGACATAACCAAATTCAGCTCAGAGTGAGACACGAGATAGTAGTCTGATGGATAAAGGAGATAGTCAATCTAAAGATAACAAGGAAGAGGGAGACAATTTTAACTCAGTGGGAAAATTATCCGAGTCAGAAAATGGAGCAAGTTGGATCCAGGATGCACAACTTGACAACATCTTTGAGTAGGGGCTCTCAGAGATATCATTAGCCTCCCCGCCTCAGGTCAAATTGACTTTCCCAGAGGAAAATGAACCAAGATGGGGAGATGCAGAAGATATAAAAAAGGCTTTGGGAAAGAGTGGGACTAAGTAGGAGGAAGAAGAAGTAATGGAGGATAAAAGAAAGAACAAGAACAAAAAAAAGAATAATAATCGCAACAACAATAATACAACCACCAGAAATACCAAAAGAAGACTAGGGGATGTGGGAGCTTAGCACACATCGCCTAGAAGATATTCAAATGCAAAGAAGAGGACCATGGAAGCAAGCAAGAATCTAGCAGATGAGACTCAAAGAACCATTTTTGAGGCAGGTATTTCTAAAAAGCCATGAAGATTATTTCCTGGAACATTCAAGGATTGAATAATCCTCACAAACATGATTTAATAAGAAGTATGCTTAGAGACAAAAACCCAGATATTTTTTTGATTCAGGAAACCAAAATGCCTAAGGATAAGGTTGAATGTTTGAAAATGTTTAGTAACAAAGGTATTAGTTGTGGTAGTTCTGAAGGGGCATTAGGAGGTATTGCTACTTTCTGAAATAAAAATAATGTAAAAGGAGAAGTGTTGATTCAAGACAACAATTTGGCCTGCATTAGATTTAAGCATCTGAAAGAGGGTAATTCTTGGGTCTTGACTAATGTGTATTCCCCAAATACCAAGACTGGTAGAAGCGATTTCTAGAAAAGCTTATCCTCATTTAGAAGTAAGTTTGTTAAAGATAGCTGGATTATTATGGGGGATTTCAATACCCCTTTAAGGGAAAATGAGAAAAAGGGAGGGAGCCAAACCAATCTGGACAACAGATTGGATTTGATGGAATCCATCAATAATAAATCTCTCCATGATCTATATTTGCAAGGGGTTAAATATACTTGGACTAATAAAAGGAGTCATGAAGACTTAATTCAGGTCAGGCTGGACAGAGCTTTAATCTCTCTGGATTGGTTTAATTCTCATTTTTGTTCTTTATTAGCTCTTATCAGGGCAGGGACAGACCATTATCCTATATCCTTTATGATTGATACCAAGAAGGGAAGAAGACACTTCACTTATAGACTTGAGAGAATGTGGATAAAACACCTGGATATGGAAAGCAAAATCAAGGAATGGTGGCACGTAAGAATTGAAGGAAATGGTATGTATAAGGTGGTCAAAAAGTTGAAATTTGTGAAAGATAATGTTAAAAGATGGAATAAGGAATCCTTTGGGAACATCTTTTCTTCCAAAGCTACCATTCTCTTAGATTCTAAAGATATCCAGGATGAGATTTAGAATAGTGGCTATACCAAGGTCTCTAGAGAAGTTGAAGACGAGATTCTCATGAAATATCATAACATAATAGAAAAAGAAGAAACTTTCTGGAAACAAAGGTCAAGAAATATTTGGCTGAAGGAAGGAGACAGAAATACCAAATACTTTCATATGTCCACTTTGAAACACAAGGCCATCAATAAGATATCTCAGCTTAAAGTCAATGGTAGAAATGTTGAAGATGAAGAGTCTATTAGGAAGACGGCCTTGGAGTTTTTCTCCAACCTCTTGATTAAGGCTCAGAACTTGGACTTGTAGGCTCAAAAGGAACTTATGCATTGTATCCCCTCTATCTTGGATGTGGATCAGAATTCATATCTCACTGTTATTCCATCCAATGATGAGAATCTAAAAGTTGTCAATTCCTTTGAAGGTAACAAGGCCTAGGCCCAAATGGTTTCCCCATGTTCTTTTTTCCAATGTATTGGCAAATTGTTGGAGGTGATGTTTCTAGTGCTGTGAAAGAATTCTTTGGTGCAAGAAGAATTTTGAAAGAAATGAATGGCACTTTCATTGCCCTTATTCCCAAAAACATGGGTGTTGATTCCATGGATATTTTTAGACCTATCAACCTATGCAACTCTTTGTACAAGATTATCTCTAAGGTTTTGACCTCTAGAATCTTGACCCTTCTGCCATCTATCATCTCTCCCTAGAAAAGTGGCTTTGTACCTGGGAGACAAATTTTGGATTCGATAATTTCGGTCCATGAAAATATTCACTCTCTCTCTAGTGCTAAAAAAGAGGGCTTTCTATTGAACCTTGACTTATCTAAAGTATATGATAGAGTGGACTGGGGATTTATGATGGATGTTCTCTCTGCGTTTGGGTTATTTTCTAGAAGTATGAGTCTTATTTTGCAATTGATTTCTTCTGCTTCTTTTTTTGTTTTAATCAATGGATCTCCTTCCCCCTTTTTCAAAGCCTCAAGGGGTCTCAGATAGGTGGATCCTCTCTCCCCGGTTCTTTTCATTATCATGGCATAATGTTTGGGAAGATTTATTGCTAATCTTGTTGAGAAGGGAGAGTTTTGTGGGTTGAAACCTTCTTCAGTGGACCAAGTTTTCTCCCATCAGCAATTTGTGGATGACTCTATTATTATGGAAAATACTTTAGTGAAAGACTCTAGGAGCTTACAGAAAGCACTGGACAATTATGCGATAGCTACCGGTTAATTGATAAATTGGTCTAAAAGTTTTGTCTATTTCATCAACACTCCGAAAAAAAGATAGATAAAAATTAGTAACATTTTGGGATGCCAATTGGGGAATCTTTCTACTTCCTATATTGGGCTACTTTTATGTGAAGTCCCTCCTGATACTTTCTGGGGAGCTCTTGTGGATAAATTTCATAGGAAGTTAGCTGGATGGAAAGGCTCTCTGCTCAGCCAAGCTGGTAATGTCCAACTTTTGAAATCTACTCTTCAAAGTATTCCTCTTTATACCATCAGCCTTTTTAGAATTCCATCCAAGTTTGCGGAGGCTATTGAAAAAATTCAAAAAACTTTTCTGTAGATAGAGGTTGAGGAAAAGAAGATAATGAATCTAATTGCATGGAATAAGGTTTGTAAACCTATAAGAAAGGGAGGTCTCAGCCTTAGAATAATCAGAGACATAAATGAGTTTCTCATGGCTAAGCAAATATGGAGAGGTTATAACACTTAGGGAGAATGGAAATTGATATGGGACAACAAGTATAAAAGACAATTTCCTACCCTTCAAAGTTTCCTCAATGCTAAAGATATCCCGATTGGTTCTAATATCTGGAAAAATAATACTAGAACTAGAGATATAATTGCCAAAGGTGTGAAATGGAAGGTAGGGAAAGGTAATTCCATTAAATTCGGGGAAGATTCTTGGTTGCTTGACTCCTTGTTGAGTGATAGTCCTAATTGGGAAAATTTCAGAATCAGTGTAAAGAAAAATATGGCACTATGGTGGGTGACTACTGGAATGATGGACAGTGGAAGGATTTGTCCCCAGTTGATCCGTCCATTGGTAATCTGAATAAAATTATGAATTCCATGGTGGTTGGTCACGCCCACAAAAGGATATGAAAATCACAGTAAAACCTTTCTTGGGAATTGGGCATTCCAACAGGTGACCAATATCTCTCTCTGTAGACATTCATTTACTTGTCAAACCAAGGGACGTATACTTTAAATGACACAGCAAAATATATACACTAGGAACTTATTTTGGTCAAATCTTAGCAGAAATACGTACTAGAAAGAAATTCTATCTACGCTACAGGAAGGTAATCCAAAGTTCTTTAACTCAACCATGATTTGATTAAAATAGAAACCATGATAACTACAACTGAAACACAAACTATGAACTGGCCTTATGCTGTAGGAACAGGTACAGTGATGGATTCCTTGTGCTGCAGAAGCAATATAAGTCTGAGTTTGTATAAAAACTTTAAAGATGAAAGTAAACTGAAGCTTAACAAGAAAGAACAACTAACTAACTAGCTACAGATACTTACTAAGTGGGCCCCCTTAGCAAGCATCTACTGATTATGCAGATGCTAAACTCAGAACTTCATTGAACTTTATCCATAAAAACAGAATGACATACATTGTTTTGTTGATATGGAAACTAACAACAAACTCTGTCTCTGGTTAAACAGATTCTGTCTTTCATTATCATATTGATTCTTACATGATATCTACTACTCTGATTCTATCTTACTCTATCTATCATCTCCCTTCTTTTTCTCGTAGGAGGAGAGCTTTATTTAAAAATAGGAGAGCAACTAACTAACTAACTCCATCAAAGAAAGATGTGGGAGTAAAATATATCCTTGAATCAAGGAACAAACTTCATAAATGAATTTATGCGTTCAACCCAATCTAGAGAGAATCTAGCACTCCACTCTTTCCAGATTAACTGTCATTAAAATTCTTTCCCATGGTTTCGGTCAAAGAGTCTTCGCCGGAGCTCCCTCGAAGTCATGTAGGAAATGGACTTTACTACAAGGCCGAGATCAGCTGCGCTTGACTCGATCATTCTTCAACAACCTGCAACAAAAGGTAACAGGCAACAGAAAAGGCGTGTGGCATATACACGATATCTATTCATTAATCACACATTTAAATCTACTTCATCATTCAAAAACTGTATACGATATACCAGTCATTTTAGGGAGTCAACAGGGGGATAAATGCAATCAAGTCAACACAATGAGCTGCAGGAATATAAAAGTATCTTGCTACAGGATATCCCAATAAAAGGTTTCAACAAAGTTTGAACAGCTATGAAATAACAACAGTAAAGGCATTTAAAAGTTTATCATAACATCCAAATTATGAGCATATTTTAAGCTCATCATTGCCCCCTACTTAGCCCAATGCTGGTCCTCCAGCATTAACTTTCCTGGTGGTTTCTTTGAAGTTGGTGGTTGCTGCCTGGAACTGAAACGGATTTCTAAACTTGTAATAAAATCCTCTGAAATCCCGACATCTTTCATACCTTTGGTCTTCTAATTCATTGTTAAGATTTGTAGCCTAGTGAGGATAAAGTGGCCACATTAGCACAGGGGGTCTGAATGTCAGCGGTAACCACAGTTCAAATATTGTTTGAAGTCCTAATTGAATATATATGCTAGTTCATTTGAGAGCTACTGTGAAATTTAGGGGACCATGTGGTTCTGACTTTCTTAACCCAATAGTTAATCTCTCCCATCTTTTCTCACTTCTGGTGTATGCCAGTTTCCAAAATGAATATTGTTGTGCCTGGAATTTATCATATACTTGTTTTCTGATATCAAATATTTTTTCTCTTACTGAAATATTATTAATACCATATGTCAGAGCAAACCAATCTTTCAACATTGCATGGGGGTTTGAACTTTGAGAACGTAATGGAACAGGCTCTGTTTTCTCAACTTCCTCATATGTTTCTCACTGCCTGCCATAATTAGCCTCATTTGTTGCCCATGACATAAATGCTCTCAAATGAATATCACCAATATATAGAAGAGGATTCCATTCTATTTCAAATGGTATTAAAAAGTCATGCAAATAGAATTCACACAGAGAATTCCTTAACCAGTTAGGGGCTGCCTGGTATGCTTCATAGAATTCCTTGGCAGTATGAATTATAGGATCTTGGTTTTTGGAAATTCTCATCAATTGAAACCATAAAAACTGTTTATTAAGGCACAGAGCATAAACTCTAGGTGGTGGTCTACATTCCATAATCTGACAAGTTACTTTTAACATTTCGTCCATTTTTGCTTTCAACTCAGCAATTTCCTGCTTCTGACTTTCAATTTTCTTTTTCAATTTCCTCTTTTCTATTTCCCATAGACTTTGTTGCATGTCAATCTAGGCTATGAGTCGGAAAGTCAGGGTTTGCAATGTAACTGTTTCCCAATTAGCTTTAACATATTCCAGAAACTCAATTAAAAACGTTCTCTTATACACAACAATGACTTTACAAATTGCAGGGTGGAATACAACTTTACTAGGCACATTCACTTGTTCAGTCTGTTCTTGCTCTTCCTACAAGATAAATTATTCTTGTTGCTGCGATGGAGAAGTCTGTGCTTCCTCCGAAAATTGCATAGCAGCAGTAGTCAAATCATCAAGATTTGGTAACTTTTGCTCATTATGCCCTGTTTCTTTTGTCTCAACTTGTTCCTCTTCAACAACGAACGAACTCTGAGCAGCATTTTCAGACACATTCTGAGAAACATTAAATTCGGACTCAACAGACCCTTCTGAAATTATAATCACCTCTGGTTGTGGTGAAGCAGGGGAGGTCTTAGATTGTTTCCTTATGGAAACCCTTCTTAGCATTGATACGGCTGCAGGAGGTGTTCCGATAGCTTTCCTCTTCCTTGTTTGTTCAGAGGGCTCTACCCTACCAGAGGATGACGGTGAACTAGTAATAGCAATAGGTGTTGCTGTAGGAGAAACAGCTGTAGGGGAAGGTGCTGTAGGAGAAGGGCATTGCCTTTTCTGAGAACGAGGGTCAGATTTTGGGGACCCTTCTGCCTTTATTTTTCCCTTCTCTCTCCTAGTGGCAGACCTAGTTTGTACCCTATCAGATGATTCAGGTGCGAAAGTTGCAGGACCAGGTGCTACAGGAGTAGATGACCCTTGCCCTATTCTACTGGTAGATGCAATTTCTTTCTTCTTTTTCTGAGGCCATGAGGTAAGTACCCTAGGGGGTTGTGGAATTTGCAAACTCTTTTGGGCAACAAATTGTTGCCAGGAGAGAGGTGAGACATCCCTCAAAGAGCGCTCAATCAGTAATTTAATAAGGCCATGATGAGTGACAGAATTATCTTTCCCCTATTGAGTTCCGTGGGCACTTTGTTCTAAAAAATTTAACAAGAAATTTGGAACATTTATAACTAACCCATGCATCATATGGCTCAATAATTTAAAATGATGAGAATGCAAATAGGAAAAACGGCCTTCACAGGTCAAATACTTGATTATGTAAATAGTATACTCTGAATAAGGAGGAGGCAATGATACGCACTTGCATCCTTGCTTGGAGACTTCCAGAGGTCCATCAGTAGGCATTGAAAACTCAGTCCTTGCAGCTGCAGTGTCTGAAGAAAAGCTTTCTCCAACGGCTGGAAGCCCGGTTACTTCAGTAATTCTATTTTCGGTTGCAACAACCGTTAGACCCCATATGGTGGCTTCCCCTTCAGAAAGGGTTCTCAAAAATTCTCCAGCAGCCTCCTCATCAAAATCATTTAAGCTCAAGAAATAATTTAACCATCCATAGAGACTGAATGCGTGGACTGTTTGCGGATTTTGCAATAACAATTCATGAGCTACAGGCTCATGTCGCACCAACTGACCACCCATGTTTGTAGTTTTCTTTTAGCGGAACTTAGTTCCTTGCTGAAGATTCAAATTCTTTGTTTCCCTTTCTGCTCTGGTTTTTCTCTTTTCGTGCCGTCACATTTCTTTCTTTTTTCCAAAAATGAACTTTTTGAACAAGCAGTCTTAATCAAAAATCATGCAATAAAGAAGGACATGCGAGCATATTTGGAAAGTACCAGAAAAATATTAAAGAAAGATTATTTTGCAGCTATGGCAGCGGCGAAAAGACAAGTTTTAAAAGATGGATTACCCCGCCCCCTACTTAAAGTATGACATGTGTCCTCACATGTCGTAAAGATCAGGTAGAGGTTCGGGTAATAATGACCGATACATGCATAACAATAAATGAATAGAATGAAATAAATCAAATATGCGATAAAAAAAGATATGGCATACCTTTGATAATTGCACGTACATGTGAAGAAAGATGATGGCGTCTGCATGAATTGACAAGTGGGAAAGATATCTTAATTAAGGTTGATGTGGACGGATGAATTGGATGGGTGACAGATGGATGGAAGATAAAGAAGTGAAATGGAGATGATAAATGAAAATGGAAAAAAAGAGGTTTCCTTTTTTTTTAAAAAGAAAACCTTTATTATGGGCATGCTTTTTTGTTGAAAATTATGGTAATGCTGCAGGAGAAAGGCTAAAGCCTTCGGCTGTAGGAAGAGTAGCGGGAGGAACCTGAATGAACTGCTGCATGAATTCTTCCTTGGAGACTGGTTTGTAGTACAACCGGAGTCGGTGGCCATTCACTAGCAATTTGAAGCGGACTGGGTCTATTGTTACCAGCTGTACAGCTCCATTGTCGAATACATTCTCAACTTCATAGGGGCCAAGCCAGCGTGTTGTGAGCTTACCTTGGGTTTCTTGATATCTGGAATCATATAACAGAGCCCAATCTCTAGCAGAAAATTTCCTGGTTTTGATGTGCTGATCATGCCATTTCTTCCTTTGTTGTTGGATTGCTTCTGTATGCTATAGGGCGGCTTTTCTCATTTCGTCCAAAGCATTTAACTGCAGGAGATGGTCCTTCTATGCTTCAGATATGTCTATATTGAGTTCAAGAGCTGTCCTCAAAGTTTTGTGTTCAAATTCTATGGGTAACATGACTGTTTTCCCAAAAAGCAGCTCAAAAGGTGTAAACCCAGTTGTTGTTTTCCATGTAGTTCTGTAAGCCCAAACTGTTTCAGGAAGTCTATTGCTCCAATCTTTTCTATGGATCTGCACTGTCTTTGTGAGGATTGCCTCAATTTCTCTATTTGTTACCTCTGCCTGACCATTGGCTTGAGGGTGATAGGGGTTGGACTTCCTATGTTTGATTTTATAGTCATTCATTAGTGCAGTGATTAGATTCGACGTAAACTGAGCTCCTTGATCAGTTACAAGCTCTCTGGGAACTCCAAATCTTGTGAAAATTTGTTCATATAGAAATTCAGCAACTTTTTTATCTCGGGCATGAGTCATAGCTGCTACCTCGACCCATTTTGTTACATAGTCCGTACAAACTAGAATGTATGACTTTCCATTTGATGGTGGATCAATTGGCCCTACAAAATCCATCCCCCATTTATCAAAAGGGGTGACTATTATCTGTGGATATAGTGGCATTTCATCGGACTTAGTTGGTCTTCCCATACACTGGCATCTGTCACATTTTCTTGTATAGGCCACAGCATCCTTATGTAATGTTGGCCAGTAGTACCCTGTTGTAAGAACTTTCATTGATGTTCTTTTTGCTGCAAAATGTCCTCCACATGGTTCGTCATGGCAAGCATGCAATATGTCGTAAGTTTCATCTTCTCTTACACATCTTCGCATTACTTGATCAGGTCTAGTATAAAACAAACTATTTGCAATCCAGGAAAAGTTAAAACTTTTCTCTATTAACAATTTCTTTTCTTTTGGAGAAAAGTGGGCTGGTATTCTGTTTGCTGCTAGATAATTGACAATGTCTGCATACCAGGGTGTATGTGCAGCGATGGAAAACAAGTGTTCATCTGGGAACCTATCATCAATGATCTCATGTTCAATAGGTGCAGCTGATTGAAGTCTTGATAAAAAGTCAGCTACAACATTAGCTCTCCCTAGTTTGTCAATTATGGTAATGTCAAATTCTTGTAATAATAGGAGCCAACGTGCCAACCTACCAGAGATGGCAGGTTTGTTCATCAGATACTTGATTGTTGCATGGTCAGTATGGACGAATATCTGATAACCTGTGACATAATGCCTAAATTTATTCAAAGCATACACTACTGCAAGAAACTCCTTTTCTATGACAGTATAGTTGAGCTCAGGACCTTGAAGATTCTTGCTGATAAAGTAAATAGCATGTTCAACTGAATTTTCTTTTTGACTCAGAACTGTTCCTATGCCAAAGTCACAAGCATCAGCATGTATGTGAAAAGGCAAATTCTATTTTGGACCTTAAAGAACAGGGGCTTTAGTAAGCAAGTCCTTTAGTTGTAGGAAGGATTTTTCACAGGCCTCTGTCCACTCAAATTGGGAATCCTTTGTTAACAAAGCATAAAGTGGACTGACAATTTTACTGAAGTCTTTTATAAACCTTCTATAATACCTTGCATGACCAAGAAAACTTCTGACATCTTTCTATTTTGCAGGAGTTTGTAAATTCTGAATTACTTCAATTTTAGCAGGGTCAACCTGAATTCCATTCTTTGAAATATGATGACTTAGAACAATACCTTCTTCTATCATTAGAAAACACTTCTCACTGTTTAGAGACAAATTTTGTTCTCTACACCTTTTCAATACTTTTTCTAAATCCACCAGTGCTTCTTCAAATGTGACTCCATAGGTAATGAAATCATCCATGTAAATCTCCATACATTCATGAGATATATCAGCAAAGATACTAATTACTGCTCTCTGAAATATTGTTGGCGCATTGCATAGGCCAAAAGGTAAGACCAAATAAGAAAATGTTCCCCATGGACAGGTAAAAGTGGTCTTATCTTGATCTTCAGGGGAAATTTTTATTTGATTGTACCCACTGTAACCATCCAAAAAGGAAAAATATCTTTTGCCAGACAGTGAGTCTAGTACTTGATCTACAAAAAGTAGTAGAAAGTGATCTTTTTTAGTGGCACTGTTCAATTCTCTGTAATCTACACATACTTTCTATTTTCCACCTTTCTTAGGGATAATGACTAATGGAGAAACCCATTGACTGTCAGAGATTGGATAAATAAAACCAGCATCAAGCAACTTTTGAAGCTCACTTTTAACTATCTCTCTAAGTGCTGGATTTACTCTTCTTTGAGGTTGTCTAATTGGTGAACAATCTTCTTTGATATATATCCTATGAGTACAAACTCGAGGATCTATTCCTTGCATGTCCCCATATTCCCATGCAAAAGCTTTATGTTGTTCTTGTAGCATTTTTAATAGATCAGCCTGTTGAGACTGTGACAGCTTGTTATTGATATTCAAACAATGACCTTGAGACAATTCTATCTGCTTCGTTAGATTACTCATAGAGTCTATAGGTAATGTTTGTATCTCTTGTGGAGGCAAATTATGAAAAATTGCTGGAAGTTTAGGCAGTGAACTTTCAGAATCTGGTTGCTGCAGGAAACATTGTAAATGAGTACCATTTGGATCAGAGTTGTACTGTAGAATTTGAAATAGTAAGGCATCCTCATTCTGAAGTTGTGAGAATGGGTCATTTTAAATCATCATTAATTGAACCAAAGAATTGGCTTCTTCAATTTCTTCCCCCACATCTGGCCAAACAGGTTGGGGAAAATCTGGTTGAGGTCTAGCAGGCGGATACAGAGCCAATTTCTTTGTGGACTGTCCATCAGAAATGGTCATATCTCCAGAACGACATCCTATAAAAGCATCAGTAGTTGCTAACCATGGTCTACCAAGAATAACTGGATATCCTCCTAAAATTGCCTTAATTGATAATATTGTGAAATCAGCAGGATACTCTCAAGATTCAAGAGTGACAATTACATCTTCTACTATCCCATCAGGTTTAACTGTGGAGCTGTCTACAAGCTGCAGAACTGTGGGTGTAAACCTAATGTTTGAAATGTTCAGGGAGTCCATAGTATGCTTTGTCATGACATTAATGGCAGCACCTAAATCAATCAAAACATTTTTTACAACTTGGCCATTTACATTTATCTACACTACAGGACTTCCAGGGTCAATATACTTTGGAATAACTACATTTCCCAACATTATATTAGCCAATTTTCCTAGTACATGAATTGTTTGAGGATCCTTTTTCTTTCGTCCAGACTTCTTCAAACAGGCTTCTTTAATAGCTTTTCCAAAAATAGGAATATCTTTAATAGCCTGAAATAAAAGAATTTGAATCTGCACATTCTTGAGCTGATCCAGAATGTCAAAAGTGGGTTCTTCCATGGGTTTATATGCAGTACTTTGCAACCTCTGAGGAAAATGTGGGTTGTCTTGATTTTGCAGAACAGACTCTTTAGAAACTGTATCAGTTATGGGCATATGCTCAGTAGGAACAACAGGTATAGTAGATTCTTCATGGGGAGAATCTGGTATTTCAGTAATCAGAGGCGGCTTTGGAGCAGGTAAAGTAGTTTCAGACCTCAAATGGATGTCATTAATGTTTAAAGCATAAGCTTGATATTGGTTGGCTTCAGCAAGATACGCAGACTGCTGCTGCTGCAGTTGCTTATTATTGGGATTGGGCAACGGCTGGGCAGGCATAGGCGTTTGTTTTGGAGGTTCAGGATTTGTGGCAGTTACTGCAAGAGGTGGCATAAGGGCCTATGGTTGTGGTTGTGGAAGCTGCAGGAATCTAGAGGACTGGTTTTGCCATTGTTGAGGGCCTCGCCATTAAGGATTTTGCTGCCAATTTCCTGAAGGTGGGGTCCATTGCCCTTGTGGCTGCTGCCATCCTCTTTGAGGGGATTGCCATTGCTAGTTCTGATAATTAGGCCAATTTGGTTGAGGTGGATTCCAGGGTGGTGGTGGTCCATATGCATATTGCCATTGGTTATTATAGCCAGAATAGGAATTACCAAAAGTTAAAGGATCTTGAGGCATACCTTGTCTTTGGGCCCATGGTCTCCTTTGTGCAACAAAGAACACTTGATCATCATCTCCTTCTACTGGCTTGAAGTCAGTAAGTAGTTGTTTGGCTTCCAAATTAGCCACCATCTTGCATCTGCAGTCACACTTCTTTTGTCTACAGTGTGGACAGAACTCGGCCAAAACTACTTCAGCCTCCTCATGTTTCTTCCGAGCTTGCATAGTGTCCAGTTGTGTAGCCATATTATTAATGATGTCCTGCTTGAAGTCAGATAGCAAATTTGTTATCTCCATTCAGGAAACTCTACCAAAAGAAGACTTCCCTATTGTAGCATGATGACCTCGACCTTTCTTAACTATTGCTCGAGAGTAGTTAAGAAATATTTTCTTTATATCATCCTAGGGCAACTGGGTTATATCACCTCTTCCTATCAGGTCCAGGGCATCTATACAGGAATCACTGATTCCCCTTAGAAACAGTAGTTTCTGAGAGTCCTCGTTGAGAGTATGGTTTGAGTTCCTCTTTAGTGAAAACAAAAATCTGGAAATATAATCTTCCAAACTTTCATCGTCCTTCTGCTGAATTCAGAATATGTCATCACTTTTGCTGGCGCTCTTACAATATTCCTTATACTTATCAAGGAATGTCATCTGCATGGCCACCCAACTATCGACGACACCTCTTTCCAGACTCATGAACCATCTGAGAGCTCCTTCCTTCAAGGTGGAAGGAAATAACTTCAGTTTATGAGCGTCTATGTTGTAGTCATAACTGCGACAGAGGACATCAAATTCAAACAAAAAGATTTTTGGGTCCTCTGTGACTAGGCCATAAAACTTTGGAAGCAAAGAAGAGAGAATGTTTTTAAGATTGTCAGTATCTCCCTGAAGAACAATAGGAAACTCAAATGCAGGAGGTAGATTATTTTCCATATTTGGTTGCTGGAATAACAGAGCGAATGAATTTTCCTCAGGTTCATTGTCAGCTGGGTCAAATGGTAGTTCAATAAAAAGATTTTCAGGGAGGAACCTTCCCAGGGCGTCTCTTCTTCTTCTATGCATGCAATATGATGAATAGTGGCTTGAAGGATCTAGAAAATTTTACTAACAAGCTAAACTAATGCTAAAAATGGCTTCTGATAAACTCCTAGGTAGACGCCATCCCCGGCAACGGCGCCAAAAATGGTTGCGCCCACAAAAGGATATGAAAATCACAGTAAAACCTTTCCTAGGAATTGGGCATTCCAATAGGTGACCAATATCTCTCTGTAGACGTTCATTTACTTGTCAAACCAAGGGACGTATACTTTAACTGGCGCAGCAAAATATATGCACTAGGAACTTATTTTGGTCAAATCTTAGCAGAAATATGTACTGGAAAGAAATTCTATCTACGCTACAGGAAGGTAATGCAAAGTTCTTTAACTCAACCATGATTTGATTAAAATAGAAACCATGATAACTAAAACTGAAACACAAACTATGAACTGGCCTTATGCTGCAGGAACAGGTACAGTGATGGATTCTTTGTGTTGCAGAAGCAATATAAGGCTGAGTTTGTATAAAAACTTTAAAGATGAAAGTAAACTGAAGCTTAACAAGAAAGAACAACTAACTAACTAGCTACAGATACTTACTAAGTGGGCCCCCTTAGCAAGCATCTACTGATTATGCAGATGCTAAACTTAGAACTTCATTGAACTTTATTCATAAAAACAGAATGACATACATTGTTTTGTTGATATGGAAACTAACAACAAACTCTGTCTCTGGTTAAATAGATTCTGTCTTTCATTATCATATTGATTCTTACATGATATCTACTACTCTGATTCTATCTTACTCTATCTATCATCTCCCTTCTTTTTCTCGCAGGAGGAGAGCTTTATTTAAAAACAGGAGAGCAACTAACTAACTAACTCCATCAAAGAAAGACGTGGGAGTAAAATATATCCCCGAATCAAGGAACAAACTTCATAAATAAATTTATGCATTCAACCCGATCCAGAGAGAATCTAGCGCTCCACTCTTTCCAAATTAACTGTCATAAAAATTCTTTCCCATGGTTTCGGTCAAAGAGTCTTCGCCGGAGCTCCCTCAAAGTCGTGTAGGAAATGGACTTTACTGCAAGGCCGAGATCGGCTGCGCTTGACTCGATCATTCTTCAACAACCTGCAACAAAAGGTAATAGGCAACAGAAAAGGCGTATGGCATATACACGATATCTATTCATTAATCACACATTTAAATCTACTTCATCATTCAAAAACTGTATACGATATACCAATCATTTTAGGGAGTCAACGAGGCGATAAATGCAATCAAGTCAACACAATGAGCTGCAGGAATATAAAAGTATCTTGCTATAGGATATCCCAATAAAAGGTTTCAACAAAGTTTGAACAACCATGAAATAACAACAGTAAAGGCATTTAAAATTTTATCATAACATCCAAATTATGAGCATATTTTAAGCTCATCAGTGGTGGTAGATGATGATGATCAGCTAATCTGGAAACTCACTGCAAATGGTAATTTTTTTGATGCCTCTCTCTATAATCAATAATTTTCTAACTTGGAGAGTCCTTGTTGGGCTAAGGCTTGGGTGAAAGGCCTAATTCCCAAAATTAACATTTTTTCTTGATTGTCCTTCAAAATAAAATTATGACTATTGATAGCCTCAAAATTAGAGGATTTTGTATGCCTAGTGTGTGTCTTCTTTACATGCAGAATGAGGAAACCATTAACCACTTGTTCATCCACTATCCCTTCTCTGCTGATATCTAGGCTAGATGTCTAGACTACTTCAATATCAGTTGGGTCTTTCCGAAATCTATCCAAGAGGTTTTTAATTCTTGGCATCATCCCTCAAGGAATAAGTCTATAATTTTGTTATGGAGATTGGCTTTACCCCATATTTGCTGGGGAATATGGAAAGAGAAATGAAAGAGTGTTCAGAGAGAAGGCTTCAAAGGCTCAAATAATTTTTGAAAAAATCAAACGAAATGTTGTGGAGAATATCAACATTATTGGTGGAATAGCCAACCCCAAAGATCGGGATGATCATATTATTTTCAAGAATGGGAGATTAAAGGGAAGAGACATCTTTCAGGATAATCCTAGAGAAGGTGTGAAATGGGAAAGCCCTCCTCATGGCTGGATGAAAATCAACTTTGATGGTGCTTCAAAGGGTAACCCTGGCAATGCGGGGTGCAATGTGGTTTTAAGGGATGAATGAGGAAAATGAAAAACCATAAAATGTATTCCTCTTGGTAGTCAAACTAATCATGTTGTTGAGGCCATGGTGGCTTATCATGGGATGGTGCTAGCAAAGGAAGCCAATTGTACCAGAGTATAGTGTGAAGGTGACTCTTTGAATATCATAACTATTTGAATAAGGTGTTCCCGCCCTCATAGTCTATAAACAATGCTCTTAAAGTAGCGAAGAAAATAAGTGAAACCTTTGATATGTGTGTTTTCACACATGTTTATAGGGAAGATAACTTGTGTGCTAACTGGGTAGCCAACCTAGCCTACCGATGTGAGAAAATCATTACCATTAATGGGGAGAGTAAACTGGCATGTGAGGTGAAATCCTTGTTCAAACTGGACCATATCTAGATGAGGCAATGTGGCATCATCAGTCATAATTCCTAATGCTTTTCCCCCTTTTTTCAATGAAGGTTCACAGTGGTGATGATGAGCATTTATTTAATAGTCTTATCATATTAACAGGGCACATATTCTGGGTTGTTTTTCAAAGCAAGAATAGAAACCAGAGAAGAAATATCAGAGTAGAGATTAGGAATTTCAGTGTTTTGAAGGAAAAATGGGAAGGAACAAAAAGAGATTTGAACCAACCTCATGTTTAGACTGGAAGAAGAACAAAGAGGTTTGAGAGATTCTACAAGAGGGGGCCTTAAGTGTTTTCATGGAGAGGCTCTATGGTAAACAACCAACAGTTACCAAGCATTTTATAAAGAATTGGAAGAATGGAAAAGTTCTGGTGGGCACCTAGATGATGATGGTGGATGAAGACATCATTGTAGAAGCTACAGGGATGGTGAAAGATGGTATTAAGTTCTATAGAGATCATAGTGTCTCTGATAAGGCAACGGACATATTTCCTATCACGGATGGCGAAAAGAAGAAAATGGTGAAGGTGGATAACTCCTACCACTCCCCCAAGTGCATCTGTAGGCCATGGAGGTTCATGTTGTTTGATACCATAACCTACATTATGCTGGAGGGAATATTTATGAGGGCTTATGGGCACCATTTTGTGTTGCTCAACCACTTCCGGCATGGTGAAAAGGTAAGCCTGCCCTATTATTTAGCTTGTTCCATGGATCACACCATTAAAGAAATACAGAAAGACCCCCAGGGGGATCATTCTCTTCATCAGGGTCCTATGGTTTTAGTTTACAAATTGCTGAAAGTAAAAACCATAGAGAAACCAATTAGAGGTAAAAGTACCAAGGATGATGACATGGAAAGTGAGGATAGTGGTTTCAACGTTGATTCAGAAACTGAAGGAGAATCAGAGGATCTTAGCAAAACAGGGAGGAATAAGGGGAAAAAAAAGAGGATTGTGGTTTATTCCGATCTCTTAGACTCCGAGGATGAATCCTTTGTGAAAAAATTCATCAAAAGTAAGAAAGGAAAGGGAACGGGAAAACAAACCCAGAGGAACAAGAATATCAGCAGGGAAGCTAACAAGGCTAAAAAACAGGTTTTGATAGCTTCTGATGAGGATGTAGAGGAGGAAAAAATGACAATGTGAAGGGTAAGGAGGAGGATGAGATTTCGGATGTGGGTTGTGGTGAGGATATGAGTACTCAAGGATTGCAGAATGAGGGCCAAGAGAATCAAAGGGGAAATCCTAGTGATTGTCATGGGGATAATGATAGTATTAAGGGATTTTGTGATACTATCAATAAAATTCTGAAAGATATCAGCAACCTGAAGAATGATATTAATGTTATAAAAAATGCAATGATAGGTGAGAAGCCTCTTTTTGAAAATGTTAAAGAATTAGTGGTTGTGATCAACAATGTTGAAGCTATTGAAGCCATGGTTGGTAAAATTCTTGATACTGAAAAGAAGGTTAAGGAAATGTAAGGGAATAGAGAGGCAAATGGGCTGGAAACTACCATGAAAAACCTGGTCAATAGAGTCAACAAGATGGAATTAAATGTGAAGAGAATTGCTGAACAAAATTTCCAGATTCTTAAGGCTTCTGTGGACAGCATGAATATTCTGATTAATAGATTTGATAACATTAAATATAAAGAGGGCGACAAGGACCAAATGGAGAAAAAAGGTCATGAGAAGAGAACTAAGGACAACACCAGGAATCAGGGTGATATCAAGGGTCGAGAGCTAGATGATTTGAAGACCTCTGTGGACAACATGACATAGATGGTGGTTCATGCAAAAGATATTATGAAAAATATTTAGTTGTCTTGGTCTCTGTCTTTGTCTTTGTACTGTCCTTTTGCTATCCTTTTGTTGTCTTTATGCAGCTCTATGTGTTTTGAGTTCCCTTTTTAGTTTGGATGGGAATTGTTTTTTGTTAGGGTGATCAAGCATGGTTCTTTTCTGCTTTAATGCTTTATCTATTTCCTGTTATGTAAAAGGTTTGGGTTCCTTTCAAAAAACTATTTTACTTAATCAAAATAGTGAAAAGCAAGGGCTAACATTTACAGTTGTCTCGAGGGTCAAATCGATTGATGGTATACACATTAATCCACCTTTCACTTTTCAAAGGTATGCAAAAATTTAAAAAAATGCTTTTACCACCAGAAGAAAGAAAGAAGAGGCTCACTTGCAACATCTATCTACCCAAACATCTATGTCTCCACATCGCAATCTACATCTATGAAATGCTTGCAGACTTCTTTTGCTTCAACTCATTCAACATCATGCAATTGCAATACGACAACAACCATTGTTACATATCCACTTCTATTACATAGGTAAATACACTTGAATACTAATTTATTTTACTTCCCACATCATATTTTCACCTTTTCAATGTTCCTTAACCAATTCTCATTTCTTTTGTTTGTTGCTTTTCTATCCTTTCATTTTTCAACACATCTTCAATGCTCCATTTAATGATGGTCCAACAATTATTTACTTGGAGAACCTCGGTACCTAATTTGAATTATGGACGCTCTCATGTACATGCCTACTACAAAGGACATCATGCTAACTCACCCCCCCCCCCCAAAAAAAAAGGTATAATTTACAATTTTCTTTTCTTTCAATATGCTATTTCAATTGTGTTTTATTCTCTTAAAGTTTCTTATCCGTACTTATTTGTCTTTCAAGAAATGTGTAGGTTGCCTTTCCTGCAATCCACTTATGGATGCTACACAATTCACTTCCATTACATAGGTAATCTATATAACATTTCTTATAACTAACATTTAACGCTTCTGAGTTTATGTTTCCATTCTTGATTTCCACATATCTTTATACATTTTATTATAGCACCTGCCACAATTAGTTATATTCAGTCAACTTATTTCCACCTTCACTTAACGTATTCCTTGTCTCTTTCAAACTCACATTTCTAAAGATTCCCATTTGTTATCATCGTGACAGGTATAATATTTAAATTAACCTTTTTCAAATATACTATATCAAAAATTTAAAATGTATGAAAATTGTCTTATTCCTACTTTGAATGAATTGTACCATTGATGAACAAATGCAACAACTCTTTCACAATTTCAAAAACTACCAGAGACACATCATTCATGCAGTTGCAACGTCCCTTTGGCAATTCCCCTTCCATTGCTTTCCCTTCTCCATTTCACCGCATCACTACAAACCTCATCCATTCTTTTCGGCTTCAAATTATTCTATGGTAGATTATCACCTTCACTTTTTTCTATACTCCAATGTTTGGATTCTTACCGTTGACTCATTTAAAATAACTGTTGTTTTCATATTGGAAGTCCTTCAATTCTTCCATGCATTTAGTGTTCACTCTGATTCAGTTTCTTAAGTAGGATGGTTATCAATCCCAACTTGTTGTTCACTTACATGCATTCCTTAAAATCAAATGTAAGAATTTCCATCACTTCACTGCCTTGTCTATTTTATTGTGTTCTACTAATTACATTCTTTTTTTCTAATGCACTTTTTGCTTTCTCGACACCTCCACTCATTGCTTCTTTATTTTCTCTCTCCAGGTTCCCACATCTCAGATTCACCATTTCACACAGCTTGCAAATCTTGTTATGGCCACAATAAATGGCTCGATATGGAAGCTGCATGCTGATGGTAACACGACATTTGCTTATTTTGACCACGCTCTACAACTTTTGGCCCCACACTGGTGAACACCCTTTCATATGTATCCATATATTCTTTTTGAAAGTTCTTTTCTTTGCCAACACATTAACAAACTTACTCGCTAACACACTTAGGGTTCTTCATAGATAAACTCTGCCTTTGATTCAATTATTCTCATTCAACTTTTGATGTTTATTCAGCCAGCTGGCAGTCCATGTTTCAAATAATAAATTGCAACTCAATGAATTCATCCCTCTTAAGACATCATCTTTTAATCGTCCAATATAATCTGCATATTATATAGATGATTGTTACACAAACACTTGGTTTCTCACCTTGTTGCAGGGTATGTAACTATCATACTTCTTTTTATAATGAAATTACATACAAGGTTACATGTCATTTGTTCATTTCTTTCTTTCAAAATACTTTACATCTATTAAATGTTTCTACGATATTTTCAAGTTCTTGCAGCAAACCATTTCGAATGAAATGTTGGAATTGACAATTTTTTGAAGCTGAAAACTTCTACTCTTTTCAGTCAGGTACTATGTTACAATATGTTTTGCACCTTGCCTTCACCTATTAACAAATGTTCCTCTTTCTTTCACACTGTCTAATTACTGATTTCTACTTTTCATTTGCAGATACACTGCTTCAATAAAAAAACATGGTTCCGTCTAATTGCTGGAGCTCATTGCAACAAATTTTTTCCCATTATATTTTTATGTCTTTTCCTACACATTTCACATATGTTGTGCAGTGCTACCATATTACTCATTCTACCACTTTCCATGGTTATATACATTTGTTTCTACTGAAACTTATTAATATTCAAGCTATGTTCCTTTACTCGATGCTTCTCAAACATAGCCTGCCTATCAACTTCCTGTTGCATGCAATAAAAAATATGCAACTGCTAGTATATTAACAACTGATGTGTATAGTAATAGAGCCAATAGGCTCTTAGTATGGGCGTTTTTGTCTGGAAAATTGTCAATATGTAGTGAAATTGTCATCATGGCGGCTAGAAAGAGGGTTCGCTGGCACCAGAAAAAGGCTATGCAAGGTTTGTGTTTTCAATATTTTTCGTGGGTTTTATTGGATCGGTTGGCAAGGCCATCAGTTTTAGTTAATCGATGAATTATGTCTCGCACGCGACGAGAGTAATTGTGTTGTTTTTCGTGCTAGGATCTTTTTACTCTTACGTACTTGCAAAAACGGGTCTTCTGATGGCTCCATTTTTGGTGCAGTTTTTATGTATGTTTCATTCTCTGCTCTAAAGAAATTTTTGTGTGGAGGAGGCTCTTCGTCTGTTTTATTCTCTACAAACATTTGTTCCCTTGAAGCAATAAATTATTTTGCAATGGAGGCATATGTGAGTTTATTTGCGTGTTGTGCAGACTACAATCGGTGCAAAGCACTAGAATTATAAATGGTCAATTGTATAGAAGAAAATATATATTGAATGAAGGCTAACAAAATGGCCTCGTTCATTTTTCTCCAAACGACGCAATGCAGAGTTCACACGAAAAATGCCAAAAGAACAATGAGTCACTGTAAAATTATAAATTCTTTTCCAATTATATATACCAGATTTAAATTAGGGGTTTATATGCTATGGTTGAGGAAAATCGCTTCGGACCTTTCTTCCTACATAATATCCAGGATTGGAGGCTCAGGAATGGATATGCGAAGAAAAGAAAGAGTATGTGTGGTTCAATTTTATGGTTGTATTCCATTGTGGTTAGTCTTATTTTACCATTTTATGAGGTGGAGTTTAATTGGGTATTCTAATTTTTCATGTATAGACTCTGTCAGGACCCTCTGAATAGCCCAAAAGAACTACCCAAATGGAATTTCGAAGGACCCAACACTGGTCAAGCAGCAGGGCATGATAGTGAAGTCATTCTCTACTAAGACCTAATATTATAGTCCTTGTTCTTAGTGTTAATGTCCATTCATTCTAATATGGCTTAATCGCATTGCTGTCAGTACTGCTTATGTTTAAGCCAAAATTTTGATGCATGTTATCATATTGAACCAAAATTGTCCATATTTTGTTGCATTCAAATTTTTTTTGCTAGCTCCTAATTTTAAATCATTTTTTCTCATAGTTTGTTCGGCTTGAATTCCAAATTTTTAATTGATGGCGTGTTCTAATTTATGGCAGTCCCCAAGCTATCTATCCTGACCTATTTCAGAGAGGGAAGCACATCTTGGTAAACAATTTACATGAGATAAATTCAAGGGATTTATTGAATCTTTTTTATGTTTTTTTGACCGGTATTGAATTCTTGGGTTTGTTCAGGTAATCTATGATACATATGCCCCAAATGGAACTCCACTTCCTACCAACAAGAGGCATGCAACAGAGAAAATATTTAACACAAAGGAAGTTGTTGAGGAGGAGACATGGTAATTATAATAAAGAAGGCATTGTTTCTAATAATTTTAAGTTTGATGCATATATTCATGGTATCATACATAAAGTGTTTGTTTATGTCTTAGTAAAAAGTGGCCTGCCTTCTAAAACACTTTTCTCGCATTTAAGAGATTTCTTGTAGCAATCTTATAAGTTGATATTACCTTTAAAATGGATGTGACCTATTTTTTCTCTTCAAGTATGGGGTTTAACAAGAGTATACTCTGCTATAGAAGAATATATTTTGGTCTTTACATTATTTTCAAAATTTCCCACTTCTTAGAAGTGCCAAATATAGGGTACTCTTGATTATGATGTCAAGAAAGGCAACACAACTTTCTGATTTTATACTTTTGTCTTGCAATTTTAGAGGAACGTTTATAGGCATTTGTGGAAGGTCATTGAATAGAAGCTCTCCAATTTCAGGGGTTCCCACATTAAAGACATTTTAGCGGTGAGTTTGGGTTTCTGTGATAATTTTAGGGATATCTAAAAAGAAGTGACATTTGGGCACGAATTTTGGTAGGAAAATAATACCTGGTTTATCACTACATTGGTTTATGGGGACTAGGTTAAACTAGATAAGAAAGCCAGGAGTGTTATTTGTTTGTCTTTCAGATTTTGTTTTCATCATTCATGAATGTAACAAAAGAGCAAAGGTTGTTTATTTAATTTGTATGGGGGTGCAATGAGTTTATCCTCATCTTGTACCTAGTTTCTTCTCAGTTTAATTTGCAGCTCTCTTGCAGTAAATATAAAGTGGAATAATTTTGGGTCTTCGGTGTGCTATTCACTTGCAAAGTGTTCCTTTTATACAGAAGGTTTTTGCAGACAACAGAAAAGTGTTATTTGCTTGTGTTGTAAATTGCGATGGGAGTTAGACATTGTGGTTTGATTGGAGGTGTCTTATACCTTATTGAATCCATGTTAGCAATGGAAGAAGGGCTTGTCAAGTAATGAAAGAAGCCCACAATGTTTCAAACTATGCCATCAACTTTCTAGTGGTGTAATCCTCATTTGATTGCTTCTATAATCAATGTAAAGTCCTCCTCAATGCCAACATGAGGCCAGTTATGATTATAATCTATTTGTGAACTAGTAAGAAGTGTTACTACCACCACTATATGGTTAGGATGTTGTCTTAGATCTTGAGAAGTTAAGTAAAAATGTTCCTTGATCATCTTTAAACTATTGTTGCACTCAGTTGGATCTAGGTCACCCTTATGTTCCATCATTGAAATTGAAGTTGGTTCTTTTTTATGCTTGAGGGAACTATTTGACCATAGAGGCCTTTTCAATTAATAAACTGAACCCTTATTGAGGATGTCTATGCAAGCATTTGTCCATCTGTGAAGAATCACAATCATAGCTGCGAAGGATTCTGGATTCTTTGCAGGTCATGGCCTCAATAATTGACAACTTGAAGCAACAACCTGAGTCTCATTTTTCAGAACACATGGAAGAATCATGTTGGATGATCCTTCCATTTCTATACTACTATATATTCAAGGGTTTTCATTCCTAAACCTATAATGGGAGACTCAAGATATAATATATACCTCTTGCCGAGCCAAACCTTGATGCCATTGAGTACACCCAACTTAGGTTGACTTGAAGGCAACAATCTCAGTTTCTAAACCACCAATGGGAGATTCAAAATTAATATCCCACAAGCTGAGCCAAACCTTGATTTCGTTAAAGTGAGAAAGGAGCTCCTTCCAAATAGTGTCCGCATATTGATGCAATCAAGACTAGGCGGTCCAATGAAGGATTTCCAACAGTCCAACCAATTGCACAAACTCACGAGACACTCAATAGAATAGCTAAATAATAACATGTTATTTGTTTATTCATAGTCATAACAACATTCTCTGCATTAGAATCTATTGCAATATCCTTCGAACATGCTAGGTCTCAACAATTTGATTACAAATAGGCAAATTATACAGTTTGAAAGATATTATGATACAATGCTATACTAATCTTTCTAGTACATTCATCATTGACTCCCTATTACCTTCAAGAATGTTTATATCTAGTAGATTGTCATCTAATAGCCTAGTATTGCAAGGTTAAATTTTGAAGTCCCTTAGAATTACTTTATGTTCTTTACTGATATCAATATTTGAGTGATTCCAATTTGGAAATTTATAAGTTACAGAACCCTTTTTCTTTTAAATTTGTTTTTTATGAATTGTTTTTAATTGTCTCAGGACGTAGAGATAGCTCATTATGTTTTATTTTGGTCACGATTTTTGAGAGTAAAAGATGTTAAAAAATGTGATTACTTGTTAAAATCAATCATGTATACCAAATATTGCATCTATAATCAAAATCATCTAGCCAAGTGATTATATATATAAAATTTTAGAAATGGATCTTATTAATGAATTATAAATTTATAGATTGATGAATGGCTATAATATGCACCCATATTTTCCTCTCGAACTGACTTTGAAAAAGCATGTACTTATGTGGATAACTATCTCTCATTATAGACGTTCTTGGTTGGATATAATTTATTTGTACCTAATATACCAGTTTGGTCTAGTCTTGCAGATACTGTTGTTTATTAATTGTCAAGGAATTTTTATTTATGTAATCCTCTTTTCCTGCATTTTGTACCAATTAAACCATATTTGCAAAATGCCAAATGTTATTTAGTTATCTTCAAAAAAAGTTGCATGTTTGTCTATCTTAAAAGCTTGTTTGTTTAATCTCTTGATCCTTTGTCATGGGGACACATTGCATGGAAAGTATGAGCATACATTTATTTTGGGTTTATTATTTCTTCTTTTCTTGCAAGAGGGCATGAGCCTCAGTTCGTATGGCATGATAATAGCAGTTTGTCGAAATCTTGCTAGAGTAGCATATGTGGGAATTAATTAATTTATTGGGATTTCAGGAGAACAAAGTATAGTGATAATGTGGTTTATAAATGACAAAAGAGATGAAATTTCATGGAATGTAATGTTCTTTAAAATATATAAGCAAATAAGATTCTCTATCATTATTTAAGTTAATCTTGACTTGTCCAAATTCACTAGGGCTAACCTAGGATGGCATGGTCTTGCAAAACCAGACAAAGAAAATACATTATGAGATTTGTTAGTAAATCGAGACTGATTCATTTTCTATGACTGGTTTAGGAATTGATGAATTTTATGTACAAACATTCTGAGTCACAATACAATTATTCACATATTTCATAATATTTTCAGAGTGACGTCAAATTGTGTGCCTTTCTTAATAACAGGATGTGTTTGCATTCTCGTGGGTGTATACTATGTTAATGTTATTATGATAACCTATCTTTACTTTTTTAAACTACCTCATACAATGTCCATTTCCAACTGTCCCATTCTACTTTGCTATATTACTTTATTTCAAATAGTAGATTAACAATCTCTATTTAAACATTATTATTCTTTTATTGTACTTTAGTGAGAAGTAAAAATGATCAAATGTAATGGTAAAATTTAAAAACTATCCTTTTGTTTTCACAAATTCCGCATATCGGCTTCCTGTTGTGGGCACATAGCTTGCAACTACCGAAGCTGATGAGGCATACATACCCTACCCCCTTGTGGGATTTGAACTTGTAACCTCTTTTTCAAGAACACAAGTTCTCTAGCACTAGGCCAACTCAAGTTGTATGAAAGTATCAATGAATATTTTAATGATGAAAAATGTTATATTTTAACCTTTATATATAAAAAATATAACATTTACATAATTCATATAAAAATAGGTAGATTGGAATCACATTTCAAGAAGTTAATATTAAAGTCACACAAAGACAATAATATAAAGTGGTCCAATTGTTAAACTACTAAAGCTATATTAGTAGGAGAAGGAGGAGGAGGACCCTTGTTGGGTGGGTAGTTGAGGAACATGAGATCAAGTTCCCCTATTAGGCAACTCAATATCACAGCCAACAACACACAACAAAAGAAAATGTTTTTGAAACAACACATTTCTACTACATCTATTAATATTTTAAATTACAAAAATGATTAACTGCAATGATAATTTTCTTCTTCCCAAATCTCCCTATTTCATGAGACATATCCAGTTATTCTCCTTTTGGCAATAAATCCTTTCTTCATTCTTTTCACCAATGTTAGTAGCATTTGCAAGGCCTTCAAGAGAGTTAAGAACTTTATTCCAAACTATGAGGTTTTTTTTTATAACATTAAATTATTGTGTTGATTAGAGATCCATTTGGTGGTACTTGATTTGGAACAATAAGCCTTCGACACTTAGGGGTGCTCTACACAAACTTGGGCTAATAAAGGAATTCAAGTCTTCAATGTTATCTTTAAAAAAAAATGCTTTAAAGAGTTGGGACAAATTGAAATTGGAATATGATGTTCTTGAGTCTCAAGACAATCTTGATTAAAGCTATAAGGGGTGTGCATCCTCCTACTACTTTAAGTAAATATTTAGCTCATTTTCCAGCTTGGTTATGTGGAAAGATGGCATTAGTTTTAAAAATTCATGATTTTGCGCAAAGAGGACCTTTTTATCTATTGCGATATAATTTTTAGCTATCTTTGACATAACTAAAGACATATTCATGATTTTGCGCAAAGAGCACCTTATAGTAGTATACAAATCAAAGATCGTAAGTGTTGATTTCTTCACTTATGGAAGGATAATTTGAATAAGGGGGACAAGGAAAAAATTAAAAAACATACTAAAGTGGATAAGATAAGATCTAAATATGGTGATAAAACACACTACCTGTTTATGGTGAGAGATGTCAACTCTTTTGATATGATTGATCCTCCAATTGGTATCTACGAATATGATTATTGTGAAGTTAGTAGTTTAATTTTTTATTAAGGATCTAAAGGGACCCAAAAACCTAATTACAACAAGTTGCCAACAACAAATGGTCAGTGAACAAACAACCAACTATCAACAAAAACTAGGCACAACCTAGAGACTAAGAAACATAAGAAAACACCTTAAGACGAACACTAATGCAAATACTTAAGGCCTCAGTTTCTTTAGCTGCTATCTAGGAAGCATTAAGGGAAATTTTTTAATATTCTAAAGGTCTTGAACATGATAAATAGTAGCCCTCATAAGATGGCCACATGTACACCTACATGGACCTTTGTAATCCTATGCAAGCATTTGTTTCCCCTTATTAGAAACATCCAAATTGACCACCTGATTCTAGCTTTAATATATTTTAATCATACTTTCCCCCTAAAATCTTAATGCTTTCAACATTGTCCTTACAGACCTTGTGATTGAAAGAGACCAAAGTAATGAGGTTATCATTGATATTTTGTATCTTGATCTCCAACCCTTGAATTCTTCCCTCATAGTCATTCTTCATGATCTCAAGATCCTTAACTGCTTTCAGTAAGGAAGGGACAAGATTTCTACCCACGTTCATCCCACAGACCTTCTTGATTCTGAAACTTATCCATTTTACTTTGAATAGAGTGTAATTTAATATTAATTTGATTTATCTCATGAAAGAGCCACTTGTCCATCTTGAAAGAATCGACAACTGCTTTCTTGAAAATACCCATGATGTTAGGCAAGCTCTCATAATCCGCCTTAAGGATTAAGAAATATTTAGCCAAGTCATGAGGAAAAGAGGGTCTTCCATCACACTTACTGAAAGGCAAAAACTCACCAGAACCACCTCGCTGAGATGAATTACTTGAAGCACCACTAGTAGAGGCTAGAACAAGGTAAGCCATCTTCTTCTTTGAATTTTTCTTTCTAACTTCAAGGATTTTCCCTTTCCATTCTAAGTAAATGGGGTCAAATTCAGCCTTAGTACTCCAATAATCACCCTTTGAGAAAGAACTATTAGAACCCTCATCACCAATCTCCTCAACATCCCCCAAAGAAATAGGGGGATATCTGTTCTTGCCTTTAAAAGGGGAGGCAAGGGTTTTTAAATGTTCATCAAACCCTCATACAAAATTAGATTCTTAGGGGTTTTTTTATGATCCTTGATGCTCGCAGTCAAGATGGACAAAAGATAGAAAGGAAATGAAATTCTAACCTTATGCTTGAAGTAGTTGAGAAGGATGAAATGATGACCATACACAATGGTAAAATGACCTTCCATAAAAAAATAGTACAATATAATAACCTTCAGAATAGCTGCCCAAATCTTCTTTAATATACTTAATCTTGTAGTCACTGTTGGGCTTCTTCACAAAGAATTGCCCTCTTTCTTTTTCAAAAACTTATGGACAAAAATATTCAAAGAATTACTACTCTTGAATATTTTCGTACCCTCAATTGACAATCTAGTTTCCTAACAAATCAAGTCATCAGTAATATCAATCTTTTGCCCTAACAATGACAGTTGACCATTTTTCTAGTTCTCAACAAACATTTTTGTGATCTTAGGGTCAAAGCCATGGAGTTTATCCAAATAAGGCCTAACTCCACCCATTTTTAAAAGTATCCAAATGATGCTATTATTCCTCACCTCATCGCAATTAATGGGCTCCTAGCAATTTTTGTCTCCACCCATATCTACACCTCTATAAACACCAAAATTCCTACACCACAAATATAGCTCTAAACTAAAAGTCCTATTGTAAAGAAAGGGATAGCATATACCAAGAAAGAAAGTGAGAAAAAATATATATCTTTAATTTGTATCCTCCAAATTAAATCTTGAGCAATTATTATTGATTAAGATATGAAATTTGAGCATGTAGCTTTTCATGATCTATCATATCAGCTACACACCTAGAAGTTGATCTCCTTTTATCCAAGTCATAATTTGGTTACTTTCAAAAACAAATTTGGCAAAAAATTTGCAATCGAATTTCCCCCTCTAAAAACATGAGAAATATAACATTTTTCAAAAGAATTAATAATATTAATAAAGTGATGAGAATGGTGACTTTGCAACCATCGCATGCCCTAGACATGAGGTTGGGAGGCGGCGAGACCTGCAAGGTGGGCGGCGGGAGGTGCAAGGTGGGCAGAGGCGGGAGCTGCAACCATCAACCATTGCTCTGCATACAACCCTAGACACGAGGTTGGGATGTGGCGAGACTAGCAGGGTTAGTGACGAGAGTTGCAGGGTGGGTGGCAGCGGCTCTGTAACCATCAACCGAGAGGCAGCGAGGCTGGCAGGGTGGATGTGAGGAGATGCAGTTTCAAAAGGTCTTAGTGTTGCATTGTAGGTGGAGGAAAATCCACGAACAATTAGCCAGCAGTGGAACCCTAATGCATGCTTGATCTCTCACTTTTCCCTAATCTCTTTGTTTGCCCCTACTTCATCTTCTTCCCACTCATAGCTACCCTGTACTTTGCCTTATAGTTTGCGAATGCTTGCACACTCAACATATGACATCTACTTGGATATTGTATTGGCAGCATTGTCTTTCAAATTTTCCACTGAATACTTATTGTGCATGCCCCATAACTATCGACACAACTGGGATTTGCAGAGTGGGTGGTGGGGGTAACAAGCCAAACAATGGCCAAACAGTGGGTGGGCGGCAGTGGTTGTTTACATCTAGAGCAATTTAGTAACCCTGAATGATGTGGTGAGCCATGTAACCAAGGTTACTAGGGCCTGGACCTGTGGGAGTTAGGTAGACTTCATGGCAGCTACACAATGTTATATCAAAGGATAGGCATTCTTTAGGTGGATTCCAACGGTTTCTAGGTAGGTTGCAGGGTAAGGGGAGAGAAAGAAGATTTTTGTGACATCATTTTGAACACCAATTAGATCAAACACCACAAGCCCCTTTTAACATTTGTGAGGGGACACCATTGTTGACACATCGTTCTCTATCCATGTCATAGGCTAATCCTGTTAATCTTCTAGCATATGTGACTTGGCCAAACAATACCCACTTGATAAACCCCAAATTTCTTTCAACCCCAAACAATCTTCCAATAAATAACTTGTGCCAAGGAGCACCCTTCAAACCAAAAGAGGCTACACAAAAATGGAGAAAGAAAACCCCTTGTACATCTCTTCCTGATTCACTAGCACAAAATTTGGATGCAGAAGGTAGTGGGCAACTCTCAAATGATACAGCTAAAGATGGTAGACGGGTTCCAGTATCGCCAAAGGTCAAGAATGCTACTAATACTGAAGAATCAGGCAAATCAGAGGGTATGTATATGCACCACAACCCTCATTTGTAAACTACATTCTACTATTTCCTTTATGCAACTTTCATTCTGGGCTAAACAGAATTGGTTGGGCTTGAAGGACAGTTTCTTGATGGATAAGCAATCTGTCTTTTTTATTGCCATTTTTTATTTCAAAGAACATACAAATTGTGTGCATAGATATAAGGGGTGGTTTTGTAAGGGGGTTGGTATTATCACTTTGGCGTGGGTTCCAAATTTTAGTCTGGATTCAGTTCCCCCCCTTTTCATGCCTTTTAAGATTACTCTCTCAGGGCTCCTTCTTGAGTATCGTGATCCTGATATTGTTAAAATTTTGGCTAATCAAATGGGTATTTTTATCAAGCATGACCTTATCCCATATGAAGTTTCCCATTTAACCGTTAGGGTATGCCTATTGCTAAACCTCACAAAGACACTTCCCAATTCTATTTTAATGACTTCCTCCATAGGGAAATGTAATCAAGACATTTGCATATAGGGTACCAAAGATGTTGAAGACCGTATAGATAAATTGGGCCATTTTAATTCACAGTGTCAAGGATTGGGTATCAATGCAGTTAGGGTTTGCAAGGATTTTGTGACTGATTTCCATAAATGCTCATTTTATCAGTTTGTTTCTACACCAAGTGGGACAAAAAGTGTAGATGACTTATCAGAGAGTCTCGTACCTCTGAATAATGTTGATAATATTGCAAGACCTTTCTAGGGTGTTCAGTTATAGGCAGATCCTCCTCCTTCTCTGATTTCTTCTCAATTATTTTCGGTTTGCATGACATATGTTTTATTTTCAAAAGAAAAAAGAACAAGGCCCTCCAATTGGAAGAATTCTCCTCAATAACAAGTTGTTATCTCTGGTTCATGTTCTCTGAAAAAATTGTGGGTAGATACAAGAAAATATCTTTTAAGATCCACTACTCTCCAATCCTGGTTGATTGGTTGTACAAGAATATATTGGCTTCCTCTCTCTTTAGGTAGTTCACGTCCTCTTTTCTGAGTTTAACTTCCATGGGACCCTCAGATTCTCAAGACCAGGAAATCTCTATTTCATAGAATGCAAAGGATAATTTTATTCATAGCTTGATGTTTAATTGCCAACCTTTCCATGTGGTTGATCGCAATCTTCCCACTGCTGGACCCTCATCAAATGCTCCAAATATCGAATTAATGGCACATGATATCCTTATCTCTGTTGCATCAAACTTGATTGATGAAATTGCTCTTGAGGAATTCCCAGAAATTCAGAATGTCCCTTCTGTTGATGCTATGCCTCTCGCTCTTAATACTTCACCAGCCATTTTGGAGTTTAGTCATGTTGATCACCTTGTGGCTGAAGATTATTCATATTAGCCTTTTCAACCTACCACACAAATTGATTTTGATTTTTCTCAACATCTCTCTCTTGCTCAATCAATCTCTTCATCTCCTTTGTTAAATAAAACACCTAAAAGAAGAGGTTAGAAGCCCAAGATTCTTAAAATCCAAAAAGAGATCACAACTGGTATCCAGTCTACAATTGTAGACAAATTTTCACCCCACTCAAGATCGAGAAGAACATGTTGTTACTCTCGGGTGCAATGTGGATCATATCTTGGAATGTTAGAGGTTTGAATGCCTCTAACAAGAGGGGACAGATCAAGCAGTAGTTGGATTCCTCCAAAGTAGACATCATTTTATTTCAAGAAACAAAACTTTTTGATGAAGCCTCTTAATTTTATTTTTTTAAATGGACTTTATGGGATTTCATACATGTTCTTGCAGTAGGGGCTTTCGGTGGTAATCTAACATTGTGGAACCCCAGGACAATCAAAGCAAAAACCTTGAACCAAGGGAAAAATTGGCATCTTATTCTTATTGAAAATTTTGATTTATCCTTTATTCTCTTTAATATTTATGGTCCAACAACTCCTCATGAGAAACATTCTCTTTGGAATACCTTATCTTATCAAATCCATCAACAGGGAGCTCAGAAAATCATCTTAGGAGGTGATTTTAATGCCATTTTGTCTCAGGATGAGAAACAAGGAGGGAACCCTACTGCTTCTAAGGTGATTGATGACTTTAGATCTTTTGTGTCTGATAACGCCCTTTCTGACATTTCACCTTCTAATGGTCAATTTACATGGACAAACCGGAGAAATTCCTTTCAAATAGCAAGCAGATTAGACAGGTTTTTCACTTGATATGAATGGATCCTTTAGAAATATACTTTCAACTCTAATATTCTATCGTTCTCTGGATTTGACCATTTTCCTATCTCATTATGCTTGGATAAATATGAAGCTTCTTATCATATACCTTCTTTTAAATTTGAAAGAATGTGGTTTCGACATGGTGGGTAAGTGTCCCCTTCTATAGGGGGAAAAAAAGTTTCAACTTTATATGAAAATGCATTTTGTAAAAACAAATATCAAAGTTTGGAATAGGGAAGTATTCAAAAACATCTTTGTAGAGAAATCAAATGTAGAGAAGGAATTAAAGGACATCAACGAACTTATCATTTCTAATGGGATTAATCCTAAAACCTTCTCAAGGCAGAAGCATTTACAAAGATATTGGGAAGAATTGTGCTCTAGAGAGGAGGAGTATTGGAGACAAAAATCAAGGGAGCTACGGCTAAAATATGGGGACAAAAATACTAAGTTGTTTCAGGCATCTGCAAAGATTAAGCAAGATGCATCTACTATCTTTTCTATAAATGCCTCTTCTTCAAGGATAAAATTAACTAATGAACAAAAAATTAAGGAAGAGGGTGAAATATTCTTTAAAAATATTCTTTCTCCTTCTCCTCCTTTTGTTCTTGAGGAGTCCAGTGTCGAGGTATTGCTAGATTCCATCCCTTGTCTGATTTCACAGTGTGATAATTATTATCTGATACAACCTTGCTCTCTTGCTGAACTTCAAGAGGTGGTAGTTTCGATGGATCCTGACATGTCTCCAGGTCCTGACGGTTTCACCATGCTATTCTTTCAAAAGTGTTGGGAAGTTTTAAGTTTTGATCTTTTAATGGCTTTTGAGGAGTCAAGAAAAAAATATTTTATACTCAAGAACTTCAATTTAACCCATCTTTCTCTTATCCCCAAATCCAACAACCCTCAATCTTTTACAGACTTTAGGCCTATCTCCTTGTGTAATATAGTTTACAAGATCTTCAAGAAAGCTATTTATCTCCGGTTAAAATCCTTGATACCTAATGTAATATCTCCTCAACAAGGAGGTTTTGTTCTAGGTAGGGAAACATCGAAAGGTGCGATTGTGGCCCATGAAGCTTTGCACTCAATTAACTCTTCACAATCCCATGCTTTCATAGCTAAATTAGACATGTTGAAAGCATATGATAAAGTATGTTGGCCTTTTCTTTTGAGAGCGCTTAAAAATTTTGCCTTTTTGGATAAGTGGTGCAAATGGATCAAAAATTATCTCTCTGGTGCACATTTCTCAGGTATTATTAATGGTAATCCTTCTGGGTTTTTTTGAGCCACTCAAGGAGTTCGACAAGGTGACCTACTATCACCTTTTCTCTTCATTATCATGGCAGAAGCTTTTAGCAGATTGGTTAATCAACAACTGACTCTAGGTCTTTGGAAGGGGGTATGCATCCCTAATACTTCAATTTCCATCACCCACACTTTAGTTGCAAATGATACACTTGTATTTGGTTGTTCCAACATTCAAGAAGCAAGGCATTTTAAGAAAATGTTGGACATATATACTTCCGGATCTAGGTAAAAAATCAGTGCTCATAAGTCTAAATTATTCATATTTAATACTTCTGAAATTGTGTCTAACAACATTATCCAGACATTAGGCTTTCTAGTAGATTCTCTTCCATCTTCGTACTTGGGCATCCCTTTCTTTATGGGAGCAGGGAAACCCTCTTTTTGGAATTATGTGATTGATAAATTAAAAAGAAGAATTTCTGTGTGGAAAGCTAGATGGTTATCTTTGTCAGGCAGAATCCTTCTTGTCAAAAATGTTTTAGCTACAATCCCAAACTACTACATTTCAGTCCTTCAAGCCCTGAAATCTATTATTTCCCATATCAAGAAAATTATTCAGAATTTTATTTGGAAAGGTAATCTTTCAAAAGATAAAAAGATCACGCTTGTGTCTCTCAACAAAATGACTACAAGTAAATCTACGAGCGGGGTTGGTCTACACAATCTTTCAAAAATGAACAAGGCCTTTGGGGGAAAGTTGGTTTGGAATATTTATGTAAAACCACATGCTTTGTAGTGTCAAATTATGCAAGCAAAGTATTTAGATACTCCTACCCCATCATGTATTTTTACTATCCTTGATCCTCCATCGGGCTCTACAATTTGGAACTTCATGATAGCTTCTAGGAATGTGATTACTAGATATTTATCTTGGCAAGTACATAATGGAAAAGATGTCAACTTCTGGCATGATTCATGGAGTGGTATTCCCCCTCTTAATCTTGAGGAATCTCTAGTAGATACAATCCCCATGTTTATTACTCAATGGGGATCTTACCTTTATGATTACATAGATGAGCTTGAGAAGCCTTCAAATCATGTCATTTGGAAGAATCTAGCTTCACTCCCAATCTCCCCGACTCAAAAGGTAAAATTTTCTTTGATTCTCAAGAACCACATTATTTTTATCTCTAATGGTTTGGACAAATTGATAAGGTGCCCTGTGAAGAGTGAAAAGTACTCTATCAAGGAAGGGTATAAGGCAATTCATCAGATGTTGGTTCAATCCTATTCACAAAGAGCTTATAACTTTTGTTGGAACAACAGTATTCTTCCCAAGATAGGGATGTTTGCTTGGGTTGCTCTACACAAGAGAATACTTACCAGTGAGAGACTTGATAAATTGAATATTGCACCTCCATTTTCCTGTGTACTTTGTGGTGAGCATAATGAAATGTTAGATCATCTCCTCCTCCAATGTTATTTTCCTCATTATTGTTGGATGTTTGTGATTTATAAACTTTCCTTTAGCATCCCTCTTCCAAATAATCTATGGGATTTGTTCCAGTCTTGGCCAGTCTTATACTCATCCTCTCTTTTTGCATGCATTTGGAAAGTGATCCCATCCATAGTAGTATGGTCACTTTGGAGGGAAATAAATAAGCGTATTTTTAGAAAGCAAACATCTCCTCTTTCTGATGTTTTCAATTACATTGAAAAATCAATATTAGAATTGGTTAATGCTCATGTTTCCAACTAGTTCAATCCAAATAGGGAATTTACTTCTTGGGATTGTCAAGTTATTAATTATTGGAAGGGCATCTCTATTCCTGTATCACCTTGCTTTCCGAGAGTGAGGATTAGTAAAATTGATAGAAATAAAGTGAAATGTTGTCCTCCGAATTCAACACATTTTAAATTGAATTTTGATAGCTCGTCTATAGGGAACCCGAGTGATGTAGGAGAAGGAGTATGCATTAGGGACCACATAGGGTGTGTTTTTCCTTTGAAGTTTGTTTCCATTCTACCGGGTACTAACAAATATGTAGAGGCATATGCTTTGCTTGAAGGCATTCTACTAGTTAAAAAATTGAACATCTCTTATATTCACATCGAAGGCGACTCAACTATTATTATCAATGCTTGCATATAGAGAAATATTGAAAATTGGAAGATAAGATATTTCCTTGAACAAGCATGGGCACTCATTGATACATTTGTAAATTTTACTATTTCACATGTGTATAGAGAAGGAAACCAAGTTGTACATCATTTGTAAAATATGGGAAGTTCCAAGGTGGAACTTAATATGATGGGTCCGAATTGTGATCTTGATTCTTTTTCAAACCTTAGAAAAATAATTTTGGAGGACATGGGTACAGGATAATATTGCACATGGTTATGTAGTTGTTTTCATAATGATAAAAAGTTGGTATGTGAGGTATTATAATTGCAGGGTTTCATGGTTGTGCAATATTTGAATGATGTGAATGGACGTTGATTTGGGCATTTATAAAGTGAGCTAGACTGTGGACTGCTATGTAAATGTGTACAACTTTCATGATGTTTTCGATTAGACTTCATCTTGGTCAACATACTCCAAGAAGAATTCGATACTTGGGGATGATTTGTGGCATTTGGTATTCTAGACATTACGAGATATATTGTACTTTTGTGGCATATTAGGGATTTATGTTTCATAACCTTTCTATGTAATATCGAGCAAGGATCAAAGTTTTTCTTTCTGGTTCTTTTCTCGGGGAGCTCTTTGAATCAGTTTGTGTAAAGAAATATATAAATAATATATATTAAGTGGCACTGCTACCTTTTTTCAAAACAAAAAAAAATATGTAAATAAAGTTCTTAATCCAATTTTGAATATTCCACATAAGATTTTGGGCCCCATTGAGGCATTGAATGATATTATTAGAATAACCTTCAATCCACACATACTTACAGTGTATTTGTTGAGAAAGGCATAAGCCAAGGTAGGTCGCAACAACTTTAGTAAGGTGATTAGTCTGACTTCCCAAGGGGAGTGCTACCACTAAAATGAACCAACTGTACTCATCTCTCAACACTCCCCCACAACCAACCAACCTAGGATTCCCTTTAGCCACCACATAAAAACACAAAGGTGAAAGGACGAGACTAACAAATAATATCATCTCTAGGGGTCTTAAGGGACTTGATAAGGATAAAAATATCAAATCTGAGGTTCCAATTGTGAGCCAGCTAAGAATCATAAACCAAGAAGGGAGTACTAGCATGGGATTTTCAATTACAAACCCCAAATGAAATTTATCCAAGGTAGCTCTACAAATTCTAGAGGAGACCATATCAGTAGGTAGAGAGGTATCTCTAAATATTGTATTATTCCTTTCCTTTCATAAAATCCAAGCTAAGTGAGGAAGAAAAAGAGACCAGAGGAAAGATAGGGCAAAGTTCAAGGTAGGAGCAATTCACTGGGAGAAAAGATATTGAATAGGGGAAGGGAAAACCCGATCCAACCCCTAGAGGTCCAAAAAAATCCAAACATCCCTAACAAAGAAACACTCAAGGATTAGATGAACCACACTCTCAGAGGCCTCACAACAAAGAAAACACCTATTAGCAATAGGAAAGCCCCATTTATAAAGGTTTTCTAGAGTAAGAACTTTTTTCTTCACTAGGATCCATAAAAATATGTTAATCTTGGGAATCAACAAGGAGTTCCAAACTCTAGCCTAGAAAAAGGAGAAAAGGGGAAGAAATAGAGAGAAGAGACTGTAGAGGACACTAAAAAGATCTTAGAATAACAGGCTTCCCATTTCAACTTATCAGAGGGAGAAATTTATGAAATCTGAACTGAATTTAGAAGACATTGAAGAGGAGAAAGCTCCTTGCTAACCACCACAAGATCCTTACAAACACCATTAAAAATGCAACTAGACACAAAACCACAAAATTTGTTAACACATTCTTCCTTGAAAGGACCAAAATCCAAAGAGTTAGACAAGGCCTCATGACCATTCCAATGGTCATCCTAGAAATGAATAGCCCTTCTATAACCTAGAGCCCATTCGATATATTTGTTAATAATGATCTTTGAATGCAACATATGGTTTGAAAGAACATAAACCATGAGAAACTCCTAAGAATTGACAAAATATGAGAGGGAGTTCAAATTTTGCAAATACTTGGTGTGCTCAATTATTTCCCCTGAGAGTCGAAAAGCCTCCAAATTTCCTTGGGTAACAAGTCACATTAACATCTTTTAGTTTTCTCAAACCTAATCCTAAAGCTTCTTGTGCTTAAAAAGTAGATCCCACACCACCAAAGGGATCCTTTCCCTTTCTTCTGTGTTTGACCATAAAAAATGTTTCTGAATCCTCTCAATGGCTTCCAAATATTTAGTAGGAATTTTAAAAATATTCATCACATAGACAGGAGGATTCTAAAGAAGCACCATAAGCCATTGAACCTTCCCAACTTGACTCAACAGAGCTCCTTTCCAATATACAAGCTTAAAATTGAACTTATCAATCAGTTTTAGCGACAAAAAATTAGGAAATTCATGCCCACAATGGAAGCCCAAGATATGTTGAAGAGAGATAATCAATTATACATCCCAAGATCGTAGCAATACTTCTTTGTCTAAGAACAAGAGTATTGAAGAAAAAATATAGAGTTTATGAAGACCAACCTTTTGACTATAATCAACTTCATAAGTAAAAAGGGCCTTCTTAAGGTTACACTCTTCGAAGACAGACATTTCACCTAAAATAGTAGTTTCATCAATGATTTGTTGATGTGTACAAACAAGATGGCTTAAAGACAACCTAATCCCTTTCATCTAACTGCTAGCCACAATGTATAATGCATGAATCTCCCAAAACTATCCATCATAACAATGAACAGGAGGGAAGACATTACTATAATTCTTATATTTATCTTTTTCATAAATATTCTTTATTAAAAAAAAAATATCAAATGATATTTATTGTAAATTTGGATTTCGTTTCTACATTCTACAAATTTTGAGACATTACAATTTTTGGGGGGCCTCTCTCTTATAATTTCCATGATTATTTTATATATTTCCTCAAAAGAAAATCTTGAATTTTCATTGTGAAAGGGTGGCATACATATGAGTTGAATCTTATAGTGTGTGATTAATTTTTAGGTCTTTAAAAATGTCCATCCAATCTTTCTAAGATTGATTGACCATCTTGACTTCTATTAGTCCAAGTGTATTGAAGTTATTCCTTACATTAGATGCATGGAATGAAACATAATCCATTTTCATTTTTCCATGTGTTCTAGTTGGCCTCTTCTAAGTCTTTAGATATGAAAATCAACCCCAAATAGGTAGAAAATGTAACTGATATAAGAATATTAATAGATTAAATTAGGATTGATGTATCTTTAATAACAAGGAAATTGTTAGATTTTTCCATTACTCCAAAAAATTCATCAAAATATGATGTCATTAAAATATGCAATCTAAACATTTTAAGCAATGGAAGATTTTATGAATGAGAAAAATGGAGAAGCAAAATTACATGATTGGATACACCATTTCTTGAAAAGAGATGATGGGTAGGCATCCCAAGACTAAATTAGAAAGATAATTATATTAGCAAAGAACACCAATAATAAACATTGAAGCAACTTTCTTTCATTACTTGTAGCACTTCTCCAAAACAAACTTAGAATGCTTAAGAGTAGAGGTAATAATATTGAGCCCTCTTGGGTTTGTAAACATGAGGGAAGTTTACTTTTGATAATATTAATTCTTAGTATTAATGTTGACTACTAATAAAAATAGACTATTCAAATTGCTTCTTTAGGAACACTTTTGCATATCGACTTTACCACCACAAGATTGTCTCGTTCTTATCCTTATCTTCAAACACCACCTTGTTTGCTAAAGGGATTAACTATTATTGTGATGACACTACCATTGAGCTATTACCTATAAATAAACATCCAATTAAATCTTCAAAATAATCCAAACCTACTATTGGTGCCTCTAGGCCTTCTGATGTGGTTATTGTTGTAGGTGTAGAGCCCCCATCCAAGGCCCTTTTCTACTACTGGTGAGAGGATATTTTCTCATATTGTCAGATATATTGTTTTGATTAAGTAAAAACAGGTATGTGAAAGGTACCCAAACCTTTTACAAGCCAGTAGAATAGAAAAGCATAAAAAAGTGCCTGATCACTTCAAAAAGCCAAAATAAACCCACTGGATGGGCCCAGCTAAAAACATCATAACGTAATTACATAAAACTCGGAACAGACAACAACAGGAAAGAAAAAGACAACAAAGAGATAGAATTAAGGACAACAACTAGAACTAAATACTATTCAAGATCTCCTCAGTGTGAACAACCATTTGTTTCATGTTGTTTGCCGAGGTCTTCATATCCTCCAGCTCACGACCTTCGATGTCGACCTTATTCTTTGTGTTGGCTCTAGTCCTCCTCTCATGACCCTTCTTGTTCACCTACTCTTTATCACCTTCCTTCTCTGCATTATTCTCGTACTTGTTGATGAAGATGTTCATGTTGTCCACCGAAGATTTAAGAATTTGGAAATTTTGATCAGCAATCTGCTTGACATTGTGCTCCAGCTTGTCAATTCTACTACCAAAATCTTTTAGTTTGTTGTCCATTTCCTTTCTATCTCCCATCTCATTGACCTTTTTCTCTGTGGCTAAGATTTTTCCAACCATACATTCAATAGCTTGCGCATTATGCAGAACGGTCACTAACTCTTTAACATGCTCCGCCAAGGGTTTGTCACCGATTGTAATTTTTGCTATGGCCTGTATATCTATTTTCAAACTATTAATATCCTTCACCAGAGTAGTGATGGTCTCACAGAAGGCCTTAATGGTATCTTTGTCACCACTATCACTTTGACCCCCTTTTTCCTCGTTATGCAGTCCAGTGGTATTCACGATCTCCATGGTTTCCAAAGTATCCTTAACCAGGTTACCCTCCTCTTCTTTGTCCTGACTATCAATCCTCTTATTATCATCATCCTCTTCCTCAGACTCAACCAAAACCTAATTGAGATCAGAATTGCTACCCTTTTTAGTGTTCTTTTTCTGAGCCTTCTTTCCGGAGGCTTTCCCTTTCCTCTTTTTAACAGTTTTTTCCTCAAGGCAGTCAGTTTCAGAGTCTGACATTTCAAATTCCACAATAATCCTCCTCTTCTTAGCCCTAATCCTCCCCTTTTTGCTAGTTTCTTTTGACTCTCCCTCGGTCTCAGAATCAAAGTTGAAACCACTATCCTTACTTTCTGTAGTCTCATCTCTGGGATTTATGCCTTTAATAGTCTTTTCAATGCACTTCCCCTTTAGCATTTTGTAAACCAGGACCATGAGCCATTGGTGGAGGGCATGATCACCTTTAGGGTCCTTCTGGATCTCCTTTATAGTATGATCCATTGAATAGGCCAAGTAATAGGGAAGGCTAACCCTTTCACCATGATGGAAATGGTTAAGAAGGACGAAATGATGCCCATAAGCCCTGGTAAACCTATTGTCTAAGGTAATATATTCAATAGAGGCAAATAAGACAAACCTCCATGGCCTACAAATTCTCTTCGGGGAGTGGTAGGAGTTGTCAATTTTGATCATCTTTCTTCTCTCACCATCCGTAACAGGAAACTTGTCTGCAACCTTATCTGATATCCCTCTGTCCCTGTAAAATTTCATACCCTCGGTAGTCATCCCCGTGGCCTTAGCGATAACATCTTCATCTACATTCATCATATGTGATCCAATCAGAACTTTTCCATTTTTCCAGTTCTTAATGAAGTAGTTGGTAATTGTGGGGTCCTTCCCATTCAGTCGTTCCATGAAAACATTAAGCCCCCCCTGCTGAAGGATACTCCATACTTCTTCATTCTTTCTCCATTCAGTGCATGAAGCAGGTTCAAATCTCTTCTTGTTTCCTCCCATTTTTCTAGCACCTTCCTTGCAATGCCTTCTCTCATTTTGATAACTTTTCCTCTGGTTTTTGTGGTTATTCTATAAGAGCGCCCATAATCCGTGCCAAGTAATGATGATATGACACCTATTTAATAGCTCATTATCTTCAAACAAGCCCTGCATCGAAAAAGGTAGAAAGGTCATTAGAAATAATGATTAAAAGTACCACGTTGCCTTGTGTAGCTTCAGTCCTAATTGAGTAAGGATTTCATTTCACTTGCAATCTCCTTTTCACCATAATTAGTGATGATGTTTTCTGATTGGCAAGCCAAGTTGACTGCCCAATCAGCACATGAGTTGGCCTCCCTATAAACATGTGTAAAGACACACATTTCAAACTCTTCGCTGATTTTCCTTGTTTCTTTAATAGCATTACTAATTGACCATGATGGCGGGAGTTTCATATTTAAACAATTGATAATGTTTAAGGAGTCTCCTTCACACCAAACTTTTGTGCATTTTGCTTCTTTGGCAAGGATGATCCCATGATAAGCCGCCATGGCTTCGGGAACATGGTTGGTCTATTTTCCTATAGAAATACATTTTATGATTTTACATATTCCCCATTCATCCCTTAGGACCACTCCACATCCTGCAACCCCCGGGTTTCCCTTAGAGGCCCCATCAAAATTAATTTTATTCTATCCCCTAGGTGGGCTGGTCCATATCACTCCCTCTCTAGGGTTACTCTGAGTACTCTCTTGAGCTTTTAATCTCCATTTTTTATAGACAAATTGATCCTCCTTAGTATTAGGATTATCAATACCACCTATAATATTCGTATTTACCACTATGCTTCTTCTTATTTTTTGAAACACAATGTTAGCCTTAGTGTACTTTTCTCTGAAAACCCTATCATTTCTCTCTTTCCATATACCCCAGCACATGTGTGGTAAAGCAATTCTCCATAGCAAGGTAGTAGTTCTATTTTTTGAAGGATGATGCCATGACTAGAAAATCTCCTGAATCGAGTTGGGGAAGCTCCAACTGATATTGAATTGATCCAGACAACTTCCCCAAACATCAGCTGAGAAGGGGCAATGAAAGAGCATATGATTTATTGTCTCCTCATTTTGCTTATAGAGTGTACAGAAACTTGGTATACTGACACCTCTTTTTCTTATATTCTTTGTTGTTAGAATTTTGTCTTGGAGGGCTATCCAAAAGAAAATGTTGATCTTGGGGGTAAGGCCTTTCATCCATGCTTTAGCCCAGCAAGGACTTTCCATGTTGTTGTACTGTTGATGATAAAGAGAAGCCACAGTAAAAGTACCAATAACAGTGAGTTTCCAAATTAACTGGTCTTCTTCTTCAATCTTCAGCATTGAGTTCATGACTTTGTTCAAACTACCCAAAGACTGATCCACTTGAGATAAGTCTTTCCACTGTCCATCTTTCCAATAATCCTCCACCTTGGTTCCAAATCTTTCCTTGCATTGGTTCTGATATATGTTCCACTCAGGGTTTTCATTTAAAGGGGTCTCCATAAGCCAAGGATCCTCCCAGAACTGAATAAGATTCCCTTTCCCCAACTTCCATTTTGTACCTTTGATAATTAAGTCTCTAGTCTTAGAGATATTTTTCCAAATATTGGATCCAATTGGGATTATCTCCGCTTTGAGGAAACTTTGAAGATTTGGACATTAGCTTTTATATTTGTTGTCCCATATTTTTTTCCACTCTCCTTGATTTCTATATCCTCTCCAAATTTGCTTAGCCATTAGGTATTCATTTATGTCTCTTATTCTTCTAAGGCCCAGACCGCCTTTATTCCTAGGCTTACAGACCTTCTCCCAAGCAATTAAGTTCATTCTCTTCTTCTCCTCAACCCCTGTCCATAAAAAGGATCTCTATATTTTTTCAATGGCCTCAGCATATTTAGTAGGAATCCTAAACAGACTGATGGCATAGAGAGGGATACTTTGGAGAGTGGTTTTTAGCATTTGAACCTTACCATCTTGACTAAGTAGAGCTCCCTTCCATCCAGACAGCTTTTTATGGAATTTATCCACCAAGGCTCCCCAAAAGGTATCCAGAGGATCCTGACCTAAAGGGAGCCCCAAATAGGAGTAAGGCAAGCTACCAATTTGGCCACCTAGAATGTTAATAATTTTAATCCTCCTTCTCTCTGGGGTGTTGATAAAATAAACAAAGCTTTTAGACCAGTTTATAAGCTGACTAGTAGCCTCTCCATAGATATCCAAAGATTTTTTTAGTCTTCTAGTGTCCTTCACAGTGGCTTTTCCCATTATTATAGGATCATCAACAAAATGTTGATGAGAGCATATTTGATCTGCCGAAGAAGGTTTCAAACCACAAAACTCCCTTTTCTCAACCAACTTTCCAATATATCTCCCCAAACATTCCGCCACGATGATAAAGATCACTAGAGATAGGGGGTCCCCTTGCTTGAGACCCCTTGAGTCTTTAAAGAAAGGAGAGGGGGAGCCATTCATTAGCACAGAGAAAGTGGCTGAAGAAACAAGTTGTCTGATAAGTCCAACACTCCTAAGATTAAAACCAAAAGCTGAAAGAATATCCATCATAAAATACCAATCCACTCTATCATAGGCTTTAGAAAGGTCAAGCTTCAGAAGAAAACCTTCATTTTTAGAAAAGGTTAGAGAATGGATGTTTTCATGAACAGAGATGATAGAGTCCAAAATTTGCCTTCCCAGGACAAAACCACTTTGCTGAGGCGAAATAATGGAAGGAAGCAAGTTGATAATTCTAGAGGTAAGGACCTTAGAGATAATCTTGTAGAGAGAGTTGCATAAGCTTATAGGTCTGAAAAGATCCATTGAATCAGCCCCCATCTTTTTCGGTATAAGAGCTATAAAGGTACCATTAACTTCTTTCAAAAGTTTTCTAGCACCAAAAAACTCTTTCACAGCTCTTGTAACATCATCTCCAATAATATGCTAGTACATTTGGAAGAAGAACATGGGAAAGCCATCTGGACCTGGGGCTTTGCTGCCCTCAAAGTACTTAACAACTATCAGAATTTCATCATGGGAGGGGATGGTAGTTAAACGGTCATTGTGATCTTCCCCCAGAATGGTAGGTATACTGTGAAGAAGTTCCCTTTGGGCCTGTTTATTCAGATTCTGATCCTTAGCAAGTAGATTAGAGAAAAAATCCATTACAGTCTTGCTCATGGAATCATCATCTTCAACACATCTGCCATTCACTTTAATCTGGACAATTCTATTTATAGCCTTATGTCTAAGTGTGGACGTATGGAAGTATTTAGTGTTCCTATCCCCCTCCTTTAACCAGACATTTCTTGATCTTTGTTTCCAGTAGGTTTCCTCTTTAGCTATTATTTCATGATATCTCATCAGAATAACATCTTCAATATTTCTAGACATATAGGTATAACCATTGTGTTGTATCTCATCCTAGATCTCCTTGAGTACTAAGAGGGTCAATGCTTTTGAGGTAAAGATGTTCCCAAAGCAGTCCTTATTCCACTTCTTGACATTATCTTTAACATTCTTCAGCTTTTTGACCACTTTATACATGGCATTGCCTTCAATACTGACCTGCCACCAGTCCTTAATCTTACTTTCCAGATCTGGGTGTCTAGTCCACATTTTTTCAAATCTGTAAGGGAAATGTCTCCTTCTATTTTTTACTTCAGCCATTAGGGTTATAGGGTAATGATCTGATCCTGCCCTTATGTGAGAAGATAAAGAACATTCATGAAGATTAAACCAGTCTTAGGAAAGTAGAGCTCTATCCAGTCTGACCTGAATCAAATTCTCACCACTTCTTCGATTAGTCCAGGTGTATTTGACTCCATGCAACTCCAAATCATGAATGGCACTATTGTTTATAAAGTCCATTAGGTCCAATCTGCTATCCAGATTAGCATGGCTCCCTCCCTTTTTCTCATTTTCCTTTAGGGGAGTGTTGAAATCTCCCATAATTATCTAGCTATCCTCTGCAAATCTTCTTCTCAGCCCAATGAGATATCCCCACATCTCACTACGGCCAGTCTTAGTGTTAGGAGCATAAACATTTGTTAGGACCCACGTAGTGCAATTCTTAATGTGCTTAAATCTAATACAAGCCAGGTTGTTGTCCTGAATTAACACCTCTCCTTCTATATTGTTTTTGTTCCAGAATGTAATAATTCCTCCCAAGGCACCTTCTAAACTACCTCCGCTGACTCCTCCATTTTTGAAAATATTCAAACTTTCAACTTTATCTTTCACCATCTTAGTTTCTTGAATCAAAAAAATGTCAGGGTTTTTGACTCTAATCATATTTCTAACTAAATTATGTTTATGAGGACTATTAAGTCCCCTAATATTCTAGGAGATGATTTTCATGGATTTTTAGAAATACCTGCCTCAAAGACGGTTCTTTGGGTACCATCTGCTAAATTCTTGCTTGTTTCCAATGTTCTTTTTTTGGCATTTGAGTGTCTTCCTGGAGAAGTGTGTTGTGCTCCCACATCACCAAGCCTGCTTCTAGTGTTTCTAGTCAGTGTACTATTTACTAGGTTATTGTTACTCTCTTTCTTTTGCTTGTTCTTTCTTTTATCCTCTGCGACTTCTTCATCCCCCTGCTTTGATTCATTCTTCCCCAGTGCCATTTTTATGTCCTCTTCATCTCCCCATTTTGGATCTTGTTCCTCCGACTTAGCCAGCTTTCCCTTTACTGGGGTGGTTAATGAGATTTCCAATAGCCCTTGGCCCAAAATGGTATCAGGTTGGGCTTCTTGGAACCATTCTATTTCTTTATCTTGATCTTGAGATTTTGAAACAAGATTGAAGTTATCTCCTTCCTCTTTATTATTTGTAGGATGTTTGTCTATTTCTCTACCTCTATCTTGTCCTCTTTCTGATCCTCTTGTTGAGTGTTGTCTTTTTCTTTGTGTTCAACACCCTGTTCCAACATTTGTGTCTTTGGTTCATTACCCACTTCACTAGTGATTTCTTCTTCCACCCTTACTATCTGGGACTGCTTCTCCTGATTAGGGTCGTTGTAATCCCAAACTTTTAGTGGCTTGTCCACTTTTTTCCAAACCTTAGTTTGGGTATGGGGTTTATCCTCTTTAGATGGACATTTTTTAGCCCAATGTCCAACTTTTTTACAATGATAACAGGCGAAGGGGATTGTTTCATAAACAATGTTCTGCTTCCACTTCCCCAGTTTTGATTCTATCTCTATTTCCTCTGGCAAGTTTGTGTCAGGTCCTACTCCAACATAGATCCTTGCAAAGATCAGTCTTCTTCTAGAAGCCATGATCTGATCAATGGTGATTAGCTCCCCAAAGGTATTGGCTATTCCTGCAAAAACGTCTTCCTCCCAGAATTCCATTGGGAGCCTAGGGAGTTTGACCCACACCAGGACTTGGGCCAAAAAATTCTTTCCTTTCACTACATTAGGGTACCACTTCTGGATGTACATAATGTATTTGCCTATTGCCCAAGACCCACTACATAGAATGTTTCTTCTATCCTCATCGCAAGAAAAGGAAAAGGACAGACAACCTTTGTTCATTGCTACCACATCTACCTGACCTTTCAGGTTCCACTTTCTTTTTACAAATCCACGAACTATCTCTATGTTAGGTCTAGATCCAAAGAAATAACCAATCAAAGTGTTTTCCATTCTAGCGATATTTTGATCAATGATTTGGTCAGGAACAACGATAGCAAACTTTCCCTGAGACACATTCGATGAGTTTTTAACAGGAGGCAATGAAGACTTACCTTTGTGCTTGACCCCAAACAATGAGGACCACTTACGTGTTTGTCCATTGGGTCCCCCTTTAGGGTCCATTGACAAAAGAACCTTTTCCAGATGATCTTTACCTTCCACCGTGTTCTCTGAAACACAAGTCATTTTCTGTCCTTGGGCTCCTTCTGAGTTGCCATCTTCTATTTTTGAAGTTTGAACTTGCCCTTTCCCACTCTCTAGTGCTAACTGCTCTTCACGTGGTGTTGATCCTCCTCCTGGGTCCCCCAAGTTCACGGGATCATCAGGGTCCTTACGATCTGAACCTTCTCCTTACACAAGAATCTCTAAATCATTTGTTGCATGCTATCTTGATGCCGATCCAGATCTATTGTTGTTATTCCTCCCATAGAGGAATATCATCCTCTTTCTTTTGCCAAGACCTCCCTTGTTGTCATTGGTGGAAAATATTTTGTAAAAAATATGGATTTCTATCAACTTTGGGTTGGTGTGTATATTTTGTAGTCCTTAGCCTTCTTTCCCTAATATTCAACAATGGGTGATGGAATCTTGAAAGCCCTTAGTTGTTGGTAAAATTGAGTTTTTCCCTTGTGGTAAGGGATTTTTTATTTCTTATTTTATTAATTTTGTTTCCTCTGATTTAATGTTAAGCAAGCAATAGGATTGGGGTGTTCACTCTCTCTTGGTCAAACCATGGACAATCTCCTTTAACCCTCTTATTGAACCACTCTGTGTACATTTTGTGTGGGTTCATCTTCCCAATATTCCTCTTCATTTTTAGAAGAATTCTTGTTTTGAGGCGATTAGAAAATCTACCGAACACTTCTTGAAGGTTAATGATACCACTCCATCCATGTGTCTTTCTATATTTGCATGCATTCTAACCAATATTGACATCTCCATGCATCTTATTGGGGATGTGGTTCTCATGGTTGGGATAGGTCATGGAATCAGTTGTTGGATTATGTGGGCCTCCCCTTTCTGTATTCTCATGTCTTCTATATCTAGGGTTAAAATAAGTGTAAATTGCATAATCAGATATCAAAGAGTGAACCACAACTCTAATCTAATTAGTATTACTCCTAAATTACAATGAAATTATGCAAAATCAATTGAAATGAAAGAAAGATCTATCTAAAACTCCCTCAATTGACATAGCAAGGCTTCCATTTATCTTCTCCATTATTGTTGATGTAGGTGGCTCTTAGGTATTACACTGATTGTGCATGAGATGAACAATAGATTTGAAGACTTTGATTATAGATTGAATTGTGAAAAAAGGTTGAATTTATAGATTTTCAACACAAAAGAGGTGAGGTTTTGAACTCAAGTGTTGATTGACAGATAGCTGAGATTGAGTGATCAGTGAACTCAATTGATTGATATGTGACCAAAATTGATTGAAGATTGAACTGAATTGATTGGGGAGTCAACTAGATATATTGGATAGTGAACTGAATTGATTGAGAGATGAATGATTAGATGGACTAGTCAAAAAAATGTGATTGAGAGTTAAAAAGAGTGATTGACTAGTTAATTGAATTAATTGATTAGTCATCTGGTTTGATCAGGCAATTTTGATTTTATCATGTGTTGTAGGATTTTGAAATTGAATTTAATTTTCATTTTTAACTTGGATTTGAATTTGGTCTTTTGAATGCTAAAATGCACATGAAATTAACTGAAATTCAAATTTGGGGAAAATGTGAATTTGAAAATGTGAAATTAGATGAAATTAGGTGAAATTTGAATTTGGGAGAAAATGAAATGAAATTAGTTGGAATTAACTAGAATTATAATTTGAGGAATTGGAGGAATAATTAAATAATTTAAATGAAATTATTTAATCTTAGGAAATTGAATTAATTAAATAATAAAGATTATTTAACTAAGCAAGATGTCGCAATTAATTAAATAAATAGTATTTAATTAATATTTGAGATAGGGTTAATTAATTATAATGATGAAGAAGTTGAAATTCAATAATTAGAAATGTTGGATGTGATGATCAGAAGAAATAATTAGTTTAATCAAATAATAAAGAATTATTTAATAAAATAGATGAATAATTAGTGTAGAATTAATGAGACATTTTTTAGGTGTTTACATTTTCCCCTCTTTGACACAATGGCGAAACGATGTTGTTTGAAAGAAAACCAAAAAAAAATTGTCCCAGTATGGCCCGGTGATACTTAGGGTGTAAATATGCCCCCTCAAAAAAAGTGGTCCAAAAATTGTGGAATGAAGACCATTTTTTCAAAAATATGGTAGTAATCGATAATGTGAAGTTTGGTAAGGTTTCGATCTCGTTTGGCATGTCTACAACTGCGTAGAAGTTGGAGGGGTCCATGGCCGTTAGGGTGACAAATAACCCTTATTTTGAGCTATAAATTGAAAATTGATAATGATTCAAGCTCATTTGCACTCATTTGCTTCATAAGAATTCCTTTGAGATATTAGTGCTTTCGACGTCCTTGGAGCGAGATGGTGGGTCACAGAGCGAGGTTGCATTAATCTGAGCAAGTGTGGTCATATCAGAGACCTCGCGACACTGGTGGCATGGTAACTTGTCATGATTTTTTCTTGTTTTTTATCTAGTTTTTCCAATTTTGTCATTGATCTTTAATAGGTCAACTTTCAAGAATTTCGCAATTGACTGTCAATTTTTTCACATTTACTATAAATAATTCGCATTTGATTTTAATGCTTCACAATTGATTTTGAATATCACAATTGAAGTTTCTGATTCACACTTGTTTAAATCAATTCACTTTTGAAAGTTTTGATTCGCAGTTGCTTAAATCAATTTGCATTTGAAAGTTTTGATTTGCAGTTTTGGAAAATGTCTCGCAAATGGTTTAACTATTTCGCAATTGATGATCATAGGCATTTATGTATGTGTCCTGATAGCGGGAAGATTTCACTAATTCATTTTTCTATTTTCCAAATGCAGGAGCATTGTCCAATATTGCTTGCTAGACAGATAAGGCCAGATTGTCTTGATCGACGTCATGAGTTTGATGCAAAGTATACTGCTTTGATTGAGTGGTGGCATTCAGAGACATGTTCTTTTGATCTACCGACAGGTGAGGCATATCTTACATATTCTTATATTTGGTACATGAGTTACTTTTGATCGTCTTGATGGTGTATCTACTTTGTGTACACCTTTTGAGTGTTCGGAGGAGGATCTCCATATTCATGGTCATTATGAGATTCATTGGGATGATTTTGATTATGATGATTTGACTATTGTTCTTTCTTGCATTGTTGTTGGATTATTGATCCCTGATAGACGTACCCATGGTTTCCCTATTGGATGGGGATGAGCAATGCATGATATGGTTATTGATAGATGAGTATTTGCTTGGGGTCCATGTCTTCTTGCCACTTTATATCATCAGATGCATGGGAAAATTTATTTGCAGCATATATATGTTGGATGTGGTATCACTTTTCTTCAAATATGGGCTTGGGAGCACATAGCTATCTTCTATCCTATGTTACATGTTGATTTAGAGCCGAATCAACCATATGCTTATAGGTACACTGTTGGTGTGAGACATAGGGCATCGGGTAACACTTTGTATTGGCATCATCAGATTGATATCTTATAGTATTTCTCATGGAGACCTTATCTCACTTGCCCCGATTGGGCTGATGATAGCCAACATATTCCTTTTTGTTCATAGTAGAGATATCTTATTGCTCGAGATGTGGATGTTCATAGGGTTATAGATATGCATCTTCCTATCCATGTACTCTGATAGTTTGGAGAGATAAAGGGTATTCTGAATGTGACAACTTATTTTGCTCAGACTATTCGAGAGGTTGCTGATTGGGTTCTTGCGTGCAACCTCATGTTGCTATTGTTGAGTTTGATGCTCTTTCTCCTATTTAGTGGGGATGGCAGGTTGGTGTAGCAGTTCCAGGGACTACAACACAATATTGTGTATGGTTGATACAACACAGGCCGATACCTTTGACAGATCCAATAGTCCCGATTGCTGATCAATAGATTATACATGGTAGGGGTCCTAGGGGGAGAGGGAGGGGTGGGGGGAGAGATGGAGGAAGAAATGGAGGAGAGAGAGATAGGGGAGGGAGATATGGAGGAGGGATAGATAGGGGAGGGAGAGATAGGGGTCATATACATTTGATAGCAATAGTTGCGAAGAAGGTAGAGAGTGGAGAGGAGGATGTAGATATTGGTGGAGAGACTGCATTTGTGAGCATTTCCGATAGGGGTGATAGTGAGGGTGATGAGTCAGCATCAGGGTCATCGAGAAGTGATGGGGATGAGGGTGGGGATAGTGAAGATGATGTTGACATACCCTAGGCTATGGAGACAGGAGGTGTCGAGGGAGAAGATGATGATGGATTGAGAGATCGGGTTAAGAGTTTAGAGGACTTGGTCACTACTTTGCGACAGCAACAGATGGAGGATAGATATCAGTATTGGCAAGCGATGGGGGAATTGACTATAGTGAGGGATCGAATAGCTGCAAAGAGAGATCGACTATAGAGGAAGAGGGATGAGGTAGTTATGAGGGCTCGGATCACCATGGATGCATATGATCAGTTGTTTGGGCTGATGACAGAGGCTCGAAGCTAGGCAGATAGATATTTTCTTCTTGCACATGAGACTATTTACTATAGACAGGCTAATGAGAGAGTTGTTCCTGAGGGCCAGAGGGAGCCTAGTTTTAGCACTTTCATGGGGAGGAGATTGAGTTAGTCTACCTCTCGACATACTAGTAGTGGAGGAGTGATGGGTCCACCTAGGGCATCGTCGGGACAGACTGGAGTTAGGCGAGATGCACCTACTGACAGAGGCAACATAAGTTGAGAGATTTATTATTGATATTGTATCAAAGATACGGTGTACTTTGACACATTTTTATGAGATATATTATGTAGACACCTAAAAATATCTGATTGATCATGTACTAATTATTCCTCTAATTGATTAAATAATTATTTAATTATTTTATAAGTTAATTAATCTTATTCTTCTAATTTCATATTTCCTCATCATCTTACTAAATATTCTATTTCCTATTCTATCATTATAATCATTTAACCATTTTTTAAATATTAATTAAATATCTATTATTTGATCAATTCTGATTAATTCCACAATTTAAATAATCTTTATTATTTAAATAGACTAAATAATTCTATTCTCAATTTCTATCTCTAATCATCTAGTCATTAACCCTTTTCTAAATATTAATTAAATATTTATTATTTTATTAATTGTAATTTAATCCTTTAATTTAAATAATCTTTATTATTTAATTAAATTCCATTTCTAAATAATTAAATAGTTTCTTTAAATTAATTAATTAAATAATTAATTCTTCTAATTTCATTTAAATTTTAATTCTGCTAATTTCTTCTAAATTCAAATACATGTGCATGATTTCAAAAACCAAATTGAAAATCAAAGTCAAGTTCTAAATATATTCAAATACTAAATTGAATAAATTCAATATTTGAATAAATTTCATGCATAGATTAAATTAAAATATAAGTTAAAATGTAAGCACATGCTAAATTAATTAATTCAATCAATCAATTAATTAAATCAATTAACTCTCCAATCTCTATTTCCATCTTCTAGTTCTCTTTGTCATCTTCTTTATTTCTTCCAATCATTCTTTTTCTTCTTTCAGTTAGCTTTTTCTCAATCAGTTGACTCAATTAATCTATTCAATCTATTTTGTTTCACCTCCAAGTCAGCAGTTCAACTATCAATCAGCATGTGAGCTACCTGAGTTCCACCTCTTGATCATTTTGTTCCACCTTTCAGTCATTCTTCTCCAAAAATCTATAAATTGAGCATTCAATCCTCACAATTCCTCTGGATCATGAACATTGAATCTTTGTGTCAATTGTAGGTTGCCAGTGCAATATCTGAGAGCCACCATACCACGGAGAGGAGAAGAGAAATGGAAGCCATATGTGATCATGGAATCGGGAGTTTTGATTAACATATTTTACATTCCTATTTCTTAATTGCATTATTTCATTGGTTTTATGTTTGAATTGCTTAGATAGTTAAGGAATTTGTGATTGTCCTTTTTTCCTATTTAGCAATGATGAATTTGAGCTTAGCAAATTTTGGTGAACTCGACGTGAACAATAGCTAATTAACCTCTTTGGTTTTTTTTGTATGATTTTCGTAGATCGTATGGATTTATTCTTTTTTTTTCCGTTTGCATGGATTTTGAGAACAGATCTTTCCATCATGCAATCATGCTTACATCATCACACAATCGCATAGGCAAATCTATGCAATCAACTAGATAGGGTTATGTATTCATGTGGAACCCATGACACAATCAACCTGGTAGGGTCACACAATCACTCTATACAATTCAGGATTTTAGGTGCTAGAAGGACAAAGGAACAAAGAAGATAGGCCCAGCGCTATCAAAGGACTCTCAAAGCAGAAAAGAAAATACAAGATTGGGAAGACCAACCAATGATTGATAGATACAATAGCTTGGTTCTCTCATATCAGGTTAAATATGATTTAATTAACATTGAATGGATGATGAGAGTTGTAGCTAGGGCCTCATAATTGGTTTTGCAGGTTTTTGATCAAGTTTAGTTTCAATTTTTTATTTTTTTGTGTTATCTGCTTGTGTGTCATGCAATCCTCCTATTATCATTACACAATTGACCTGGTAAAGTCATGCAGTCGACCTGTCAGAATCACACATTCGATCTGACATAATTACGTAGTCTCTTATCCAGAGTCACGCAATCGAGCAGGTATAATCACACATTCGCTTCTGTCAATTTTTTATTCTCTATTTTCTATTGATTTGATTTTACTGCTAATCATTTGTTTGCAGCATGTGGTGAATTTACAGAAAGGATTAGAATAATATTAGACCAATTGCACTCATAATATCACACTTCATCTTTTGGTGCTTAAAATAAACAATGGTTAAAATGGACATGCATGCATAATCTCACACTACATCTTTTGGTGCTTAAAATTAACATTGGTTAAAATTGACATGCATGTATAACACTTCAATTTGGGCTTAAAATCAACAATGGTTAAAATTGACATGCATGCCTTCACATTTCAATTTGGTGTTTGAAATGGACATGCACATGTGTATTCAACACCTCAATTTGGGATTTAAAATGAACGTGAATCAGGTTGCATTAGATTAAATCACATTTAATTTCCTTAAGGGAAATAAATTTTATCATGTTTGGGGTGGGCCTACTATTACATTAACTAACTTTCCACTCACCTTCGAGGTCTTGGGAGAAAGGAAGGAGGTGATAACGACAACCAATTTTATTTTATTCCACCTTGTGAGGGGTATTTTGACTGGGGATTTCATCACCCCACAAAGGTACTTTGAATTGAGATACATTGGGGATATCATCTCTCCCAGTGTACTCTCGTGCGGGTTTTTTGAGCCACTATATAAATATACTGGTCAGGTAGTTAGAGTGTTGAGTGAATTCGACGTATGTGGGGGCCTTCCTTGCACTGATAAGCTAAACTAAAGTCTTAAGTGGCTTGCTCTGAGAATCCATCATTGGATCGGGACCCCTTGAAATTCTACAATAAGAACCAACTTAGTAGCCCAATATCCTACATTCAGTGATTCCAGGAGTGCGGATCGTACCCCATAGATACCCCTCATATACCTTGCACTATTAGACAAAAATCCCTCGATGATAAGATCTTTAGATCTTCGGGGTAAGAGAGACTAGCATGCTTGAAAAGTGTGTGTCGTGGAGTGGAGCCAGTGCTGCCAGACTCTCTATCTGTCCATCTTGTTTTGGTATTTTGTTGCGGGGGCCTCATTGAATGGTGTCCACTTTCCAACCTAAGATCGTTTCTATGCTTTTGTATGTATCGTTGTATCAGACTAGTATTGAGTCAATTCTTTGGGCTATTTAGGGTCCTATACTGTGTATCTTTGAATTCTCTAAGATTGTTTGAAAAAACTAGTTCAGTCAGCTATATTTACCTTGAAACAAATTGTTCTCAGACTTGAAGAAACCATGAAACTTTTCCTATACATAGAATTACTAAAAACAAAGTCTATTTTTGAAACATCAAAACTCAAAGCTATACACACTTGTGACCTTAGGAACTCCTTGCATAGTCCTCATTTATGTCCTTAATATCATCCTAAGTCTTTGCATAGTCCTCATTTATGTCCTTACTATCATCCTTAGTCTTTGCATAGTCCTCATTTATGTCCTTACTATCATCCTTAGTCCTTGCATAGTCCTCATTTACATCCTTACTATCATCCTAAGTCTTTGCATAGTCCCCATTTACATCCTTACTATCGTCCTTAGTCCTTGCATAGTCCTCATTTATGTCCTTACTATCTTCCTTAGTCCTTGCATAGTCCTCATTTATGTCAATATTATCATCCTTAGAAGTTGCATAATCTCTATTTATGTCCTCATTATCATCCTCATAGACTTCCCATATATGTCGTTATAATCTTCTCATAAGTCCTTATTTGTGTCCCATTGACCTCCTAGTTCATTTTAGTGTTTTTTATAATCTTCATTTTAGTCCTTGTCTAGACTTGATATATGACTGTCTTAGTTCATCATCAGTTGCATAGTCATCCTAGAAATTTATACCCCAAACGTCCAAATCACAATCAGAGGATCAATCAAACTCAACCTCAACTCAAACAAGTTGGTCAAGTTCAATCAAACATTGTCACATTCAGAGAAATGGAGAAAATATCTTACATGTGGTGATCCTAGGTCCAAACCAGTCAAGAAAAAATCATCGATTGGCATTATACATTTCATAGGGAAGGTGGATGATTAATCCCTTCCATTCCTATTCCATCACCATCCATAGAAACCCTATCTCAACAGATCAATACTATGCAACAACAAGTGATAGACATGACTAGTCCTGACAACCATAGGGGCTGGTTAGAAAATATGGCAAGAGAAGTGATGACCATGATGGAATCAGTATCAGGCCAACCTTCTTCTTCATGTGAGACCATTCAAACATGCCAACCTTCATTCTTCAACAAAATCATTCCTATCTCAGTTCAACCAACATTAGAGTCATGTAAACCTTCTCTTTCTTTCAACCCACTATATCAATCATACCAATCATGTCAACCCAACATTAAAACCCCTTTCAAACAAAGCCCAAATCAAAATTCACACCAACCTAACATTCAAACCTCTTTCAACCAAAATCAAACATCTTTCACCCAAAATCATACCTCTTTCAACCAAAATCAAATCCCTTTCAACCAAATCCCAAATCAACCATATCTATTCACCATTTCATCATCCCTTTAAGTCACACAAGAGTAGTCCATGCCATCTTTATCAAATAACACAACCTCCCAAGGGCTATCCATCGTACAAATCCAATCTAATTCAAGTCATGATTTAGAGTATCTCATTCAAAAAGTTTCTTCATCAGGCCAAAATGTTGAAACATTCCAAGAGTCTCCCATGCATATCAAAACTCCTTCCCCAAGTCAAGAGGATGATCCCAAATTAGAAGAAAAGAGTCCTAAAACAAATAAAGATCAAGAACATCCACTTCCATCCTACCCAATTTTTTACCAAGATCCCACCAACCAAGAATCTTATGATGGTCCCCTTGCTCTTTTCTATTCTATTCATAATGACACCCTTCCATCTCAAGAACAAAGTGTCCTTTCAAGTCCCATCCAACATCCACCTCCTAAACAAGATTAGGACATCCCTTCTATCCTTCATAATAATCTCCTTCCAAGACAAGATCAAAGCATACCTTTACCTTCATGTCCTAAACAAGATCCCATTATTACTCTGAATCCTGATCAAGATCACTCCATCCCTTCATCTCCATGTCATAATCCTCCATGTTCCTTACAAGATTCAAATAAAATTACCATTTCTCCTAATGATCCCAATCCCTCTACACAAGTTGTTCATGAACCCCTTATCAATGAAATCACCAATCCAGATCATACTACACATAGCAACTTGTCAACAATTGTATGTGTGCCATCATCAAATGCTAATGTAGTGACAAAAACAAGCATAACACCAACTCATGATATCGACACCTGGTTGAATTCATCATCCTCTTCAAGTGCATAAATAAAAACAAACATAACACCCGCTCATGTCACAACTTCATAACTAGAATCTATTTGCCTCATATACCCGCACTTGAAAGACTAGGGGCAAGAGAATCTACCATAGTGGGATTGCATTGAAAATCATAAGGCTATAGCTGAATTTATGGGTTCCAGAGATGGATTTCCCTTTGATGATCCACAAAATCCAAAAACTAAAGAAATCAACATTGGAGATGTTGAATGTGTACACTTAGATGAGTCCTTATATCCTATTGGAAAAGACATCTTTATCTGACTCTTCAAACAAAAACCAATGAACTATCTACACAAAACTTCTCGACCCTATGAACAACATGCACCTTAAACGATATTATACCTAAGGGCTGGGTTAGTTTAGGTTTTACTTTCTGCATTGCATATCATATTATTCAAAGAACTGCATTTCATATATTTTCTTTTTTAAATGCATTGCATTCGCAAAGTTTCTGCATTTTCATATGGCAGCATCAATAAAACAAGGCAACTATCCAAGTTTGTCATCTGTTTGCATCTAAGAGAAACAAGGGTCATCTCCTTTCTTAGATATTTGGACATGAAGTATTTGAGCTTCTGAGGTCATTAATTCTCAACATTACCCTGTGATGATGCTTTACTTTTGGTTGGATAGTGATTTCACTATTTGAGACTTGTTAGCCCAAAATCTATCAATTGCTATATCTTAACAATATTAAGAAGATCTCTAATTCATTCGAGACACCTAGTTGATCATATGACTAGTGAAAAATCTAAAATTCTACTTCAGCGCTACTGTAATTGTCACACCCAAGTAGGTTTCATTACTTACAAGTCAAGGCAAGAAAATAAAAAGAAAAAGAGCTATGCCAAACATTCATCTCAAGGCAAAAGAGTAATGATATATAACTAAAATATCACGCATGTAAGTGTGACAAAAATCGTGACTATGGGAACATGCAAGTAACTACATCAGGGCTATGAATGCCTACTAGCAATGGAGCAATATTTGAGAAATAACAGTCTATAACCTCATTGGAGCTCTTAAAGTTCGCTGGCAGCAAGGCTCTATTAGAGATGCTTTTGAAGTTAGGATAATCCATGTAGCTAGCCATATACAATGCTAAGGATCTTTAGTGAACACAAGAGCAGGAATTAACTCATCTGCACACACATGGGCAAAAGAAGATCAAAGTTTCAATAATAAATGGGGGAGTTTTCTGCATCTCCATTTGTAAATCCTATTCACTAAGTGTTTTGAGTTGAATGTTCCAAAGGACAAGGAGCTCAGGGATCGATTGACTTCTTATCTATGAAATGTTTTGCACCTCTATTTCAATTGATGTATTACAAAAGGCTAAACAAACATAGTCAACCTTGTTTGAATAGGAAATGCATCTTCATCATGCATATTGTATTAACATAGGGCATGTTAAAAATTCATTGTCTTTGCATGCATTTTGCAGATCATCATGTCATACAGGTCTGCACATTGGGGGCATAACTAAATTTTATTTTTTTTTAAATTGTATAAAGTCTTGAAAAAAATCCTAAAAATCATATAAAGTGCTGAAAAAATACTATAAATAATGTAAAGTCCCGAAAAAATCCTAAAAAATTGTAAAAAGTCCTTCAAAATCCAAAAACATTCAAATACGATCCTGAAAAAATCCAAAAACAATGAAAGACTCAAAATTACCATAAACATTCATATAACGTCCTTTAAAAATACCAAAAACATTTGGAAAATGTCCTGAAAAAATCAATCCAAAAACATTCAAATATTGATCCACATAATCCAAAAACATCGAAAAATCTCTTGAAAAAGAAATAAAAATAAAAAATCAATCAATCAAAAAACTTGCAATAAAATATCTTACCAGAAACAAATACCCTAGCAGATATCCAGCAAACACTTCGCACGAAGTTAGCAAAGGATACGACTATCCAGTCAAGCATTTGGAATCAACTGATCAGACTATCTTATCAATTATATCATAACCACATCAAAGTGATCATTATCTTGTCTTAAACAGAAGAGGATACACTCTAAATCAGACAGGTCAGTCTTAAACGGGGTCTGCAACTTTATGATATCAGACATTATCAACCATCACATCAAGCAATTGAGAACAAAGGCACAAGGTCAGTATAGCTGCTGAATTTTGTCTGGGTCAGTCTTTATCTTTTATCATTTGGCGACAGATTATGTTCCTATGCTACTCAAGGATGCCCACAAGTGACTAGAGCAGCCATGATGGGCATTATCTTTTTCTTTGTTTGCTACTTGTCTGTTACGTGTTTGTTTCTTCAATGAGATATCTTTACATCTTGGTTCCTTATATCATTATGTGCTAAGCTTCTTTGTTCAATAATAACGCTCAGTGATGAATATATATTGTGCAATAAATAATGACACAGGTTTGTGATTCAATCATTTTCATTTTCATCTCATTTGCTTATTGCTAGTTTGATGATCCTTTTCTCATCATCTCTTTCTAAATCATTTTCTATCATCTAACATTTTCTTTTTTCATTCTATGGTTAATTTTCTCAAATTCTATCTCAATATCATCTTCATATCACCTATCTCTATCTCTAATAACCTAACTATTCTTTCATCTCACATTTTTCTTTTTACAAGAGATCATTCATGTCTTTAATGCACAAACAATCTCTCGAGGGGGCATTACACCCTAAGTATCACCGGGGCATATTGGGGAAAAAAATTTCATTTTCTTTGAAACAATATCATTCTGACATTGTCTCAAACAGGGGCTAATGTAGACACCTAAAAATATCTCATTGATCATGTACTAATTATTCCTCTAATAGATTAAATAATTATTTAATTACTTAATTAAGTTAATTAATCTTATTCTTCTAATTTCAAATTTCCTCATCATCTTACTAATTATACTATTTCCTATTCTATCATCATTTAACCATTTAACCATTCTCTAAATATTAATTAAAAATTTATTATTTAAATAGATTAAATAATTCTATTCTCAATTTCTATCTATAATCATCTAGTCATTAACCTTTTTTCTAAATATTAATTATATATTTATTATTTCATTAATTGTAATTTAATCTTTTAATTAAATAGTTTAAATAATTCTATTCTCAATTTCTATCTACAGTCATCTAGTCATTAACCTTTTTTCTAAATATTAATTATATATTTATTATTTCATTAATTGTAATTTAATTTAAATTTTTACTCTTTTAATTTCTTCTAAATTCAAATACATGTACATGATTTCAAAAACCAAATTGAAAATCAGAGTCAAGTTCTAAATATATTCAAATACTAAATTGAATAAATTCAATATTTGAATAAATTTCATGTAAAGATTAAATTGAAAATCTAAGTCAAAATGCAAGCACATGCTAAATTAATTAATTAAATCAATTATCTCTCCAATCTCTATTTCCATCTTCTAGTTCTCTTTGTCATCTTCTTTATTTCTTCCAATCATTCTTTTTCTTCTTTCAGTTAGCTTTTTCTCAATCAGTTGACTCAATTAATCTATTCAATCTATTTTGTTTCACCTCCAAGTCAATAGTTCAACTATCAATCAGCATGTGAGCTCACCTGAGTTTCACCTCTTGATCATTTTGTTCCACCTTTCAATCATTATTCTCCAAAAATCTATAAATTGAGTATTCAATCCTCACAATTCCTTTGAATGACGAACTTTGAATCTTTGTGTCAATTGCAGGTTGTCAGTGCAATATCTGAGAGCCATCATACCACAAAGAGGAGAAGAGCAATGGAAGTCATAGGCGATCATGGAATAGGAAGTTTTGATTAATATATTTTACATTCCTATTTCTTAATTGCATTATTTCATTGGTTTTATGTTTGAATTGCTTAGATAGTTAAGGAATTCATGATTGTCCTTATTTCCTATTTAGCAATGATGAATTTGAGCATAGCACATATGATATGCATTTTCTATGAGATATTTGATGATGAATTTCATGATCTAATGTTTTTTTGTTTTTTTTATGCTTATGTTATTATGATTGCAATGTGAATGTGATATCTGTTGGCATTAAATGGATGAACTGATTATGTGTTGCATTGATGTTTTGTCATTGATGTCAACACTAGCTGTTATGGTTGGTTACCGGTAGATAGGTTTTCGTTACTCGTAGAAGATCTAGTGTTATCGGCAGAAGAGACTATTTGTTGGACACTTTCAACATGTTTGGATCAATGATGTATGTTTGATTTTATGTGTTACATGTTCCTGGAGCATATATTTTCTCAGTTGGTATTGACTTGGTGATCGGATGCTATCATACACTCTTGTAAACCCTTACCGACATTGGTTTAAGGTTTAACTGGCAAAGATTTCACTGATTAATCTTGACAAGATACATAAGTGGTGTCGGTGCGACTTATAGATATATTTCAAGATGTGGAAGATGTTCTTTGATCATGCTTCAAATAACTTGAAAATATTTCTTTAGCATGGTGGACCCAGAACAGGTCTGGTGCCTATCTAGGTTATGGACCAGTATCATGTTAACGTGTATTTTACATGTTACTGGGATGTTTCGGGATGTTCTGTAGATTGGTTATTGTTGTTTTGGTCTTAAGCTGACAAGGCATATCATTGTAATATGGATTTATGTAATGATCTTATTGTAATATCTTTTAGGTGGCTGACTTAATTGGTTTAGGCCTTAGGGTTGGTATAAAATGATGTAAGATATAATTGTAGTAAAAGGTATTTGTGGTCTTGGAATGCAATATCATATGCGAAGTAGATTTGGTCGATCATAGGTGATCGAATTGGGATTAAGGAAGAGGTCAAAGGCCTCCGATATTGAGCTTAATCAGGACTATAATCAGGCATGGTAGATGTTATCTCTGGCAATTCATTATTCTAGATTGTTGTCCATTTATCTTGAGGTGGTTATAACCTCTATGTAGTTAGTGAGACTCTTTTGTAATGAGCAGTGTGCTCTAGGCCGTGTACCTTCCTGCATGTGCAAGCCCCTCATTGTATCACATACTTTCTGCAAAAATATCATCTGACTATTGGTAGGCTTCCCAACGTGGTTTTTCCCTTTTCGGTTTTTCCTCGTACAAATCATGGTGTTATATGGTATGGTTGCTTTGTATTGATTATTTTCTTAATTGTTAATTTGTATTGTTTACTGGTATCTGTTGTTGCTTTACCAGTACTTAATCTAGTTAAAGGTTATTAAGTGGAAAAATTGATATAATTTGTTAACAACTGATTCACACCCCCCATCTTAGTTGTTCTCTGGTTATCCTAACAATTAGTTTCAGAGCTTTGGTCCTATTTTGCAGAAGCTTAACCACTTGAGGTAGATCCTATGGCAACTAATCCACTAGCAACTATTTTCAGAAGAGAAATCCCTAAGCTTGATGGAACAAATTATGGAATATGGAAAATTCAAATGGAGACTCATCTTAGATGTCTTGGCAAGGATATTTGAGAGATCACTGAGAAAGGATACACACCTTATGATTCGACATCTGGCAATCCTGCTCTTGCAGAATTGGACAAGAATATTGAAAATGATTGCAGAGCTAAAGAAGCCCTATTGTGTGCACTTACTGATCAATAGATCATGGGATTGACTAATAAATCATTGGAAAATATTATGTGGGATAAATTGCAAACTCTGAATGTACATGATCCTACGGTCAAAATTGTAAAACCTAATGGTTAACGGGTAAGATATGAAAACTTGAAGATGGAAGATAATGAAAGAATTGATGTGTTTATGGAAAGAGTAAATGAAATTGTTATGGGAATTCAATGTTGTGAAGGATTTCTAAGTGAAGATGAAATAGTTTCCAAAGTCTTGAGATCCCTTCCACTAGCTTACAAGATGAAGGCAAGTGCAGTTAATGAGCTGAGAACAATTACTAACTCTTTAGTTAACAGAGAGATTTTGATTGGGAAATTATCTACTTTTGAGCTTGAAGAATTTGGATCTTTTGGAGCTGTAAAGTCTGAACCTGCTTTTCATGCATCATCATCATCATCATCATCATCATCATCATCGTCATCATCATCATCTACAGACAAAAGTGATTGGAAAGTCCTATATGTAAAAGAATTGGAGGATATGAGGAAAGAAGATGAAGAATTTGAGCAACTTGACATCTTATTTGCTAGAAGAGAACCTAAAGGACTGACAGGAAGTAAGTATGAAGGAAAATCACCTTTTAAATGTTTTGTATGTAATAAGATTGGTCATTTTGCATCTAACTATCCTGAAAGAAATCCTAGATTTGAGGAAAGAGTTAAGAAATCATTTAAGCCTAACTAGAAAAGATATAGATTCAAGAAAAGTAAACAATTCTACATAACGGATGAGGAAGGAGTAAGTGATGACTCTGGGGATGAACCAACAGAAGACTCTGCTAGTGGATTTGGCAATGGAAAGGAATGGGTGTTCTATGCTTTAAAGGAAGATGAAATGGAACCGGCTATCATGAATGAAGAAAAAGCCCTGGTAGCAAAAGTTGAAGATAAGGATGAATGGGTAATTGATAGTGGATCCTCACATCATATGACTAGAGATAAAGGGAAATTTTTGTCCCTACAAGAATACTATGGCGGTCAAGTCATATTTTGAGATGACAAAGCATGTATGATCAAAGGTAGAGGTACTATTTTTATGGATGGTAAGAATAATACTTACAATGTCTATTATGTAGAAGGTTTAAAGAATAATTATAAGTGTTTGTCAATTGGTGGACAAGGATTTCCTACTTCAGTTTAATAAAAAATATAAAATCATTAACAAGACTGGTTTGGAGATTGCAACCAGTACTCAGACTGGAGGTAATATCTTTCACTTGAACATTGGTAATAAGACATGTTTGATTGCTCATATTGATGAGAGTTGGTTATGGCATAAGAGGTTGTGTCATGTTAATTTTGATTGTATTGTTAAGATCAGTTCAACTAAGGCAGTTAGAGGTATACCTAAGATTATGAAGCCTCGTAATCCGGTATGTAAGGAATGTCAATTGAGAAAGCAAGTTAGAACTTATTTTAAGAGCATACATGATAAATCTAATGATCTACTTGATTTCATTCACACTGACTTATGTGGTCCAGCAAGGACTAGAAGCTTTCAAGGTGATAGGTATTTCATGTTGATTATTGATTACTATTCTAGAATGATGTGGGTGACTTTTCTTAGGGAGAAGTCTGAAGCCTTTGAGAAATTCAAGATCTTTAAAGAAAAGGCTGAAATAGAAACTAGATTGAAAATCAAATGTCTAAGATCAGATCAAGGTGGTGAGTTCACTTCTTATGAATTTAACAGTTATTATGGAATTAGGAGACAGTTATCTGCACCTCAGAGTCCTCAACAAAATGTAGTGGAAAGGAAGAATAGAACCATTTTGGATGTAGCAAGAACCATGATGATGGAAGCCAAATTTCCTCGCATCTACTAGAGAGAAGCAGTGAGTACAATAGTCTACACATTCAATAGAGTTCACATCAAAGGTGAAACTGGTAAGACCCCTTATGAATTATGGTTTGGACATACACCTACTATTAAATATTTTAGAATTTTTGGAAGTAAATGATATATCAAAAGAGATGATTTAATTGGAAAGTTTGATCCTAGATGTGATGAAGGGATATTTCTTGGTTATTCAATTCAAAGAAAAGCATATAGATGTTATAACAAAAGATTGCAGAAAATTGTGGAGAGTGCTAATGTAAAAGTGGATGAGCAGTACAAAAATAAATCTATATCATATGATAGGGAACTGGTAGTAGAAATGATCATAACTAAACCAGAAATGCCTCAAACGGTACAAGGAACTAAGCCAGTTACACTGACACAATCAGAAAATTCAACAATGACTGATGATCAGAGAAGTGAACCTGAAGTTCAAAAGACACCAAGGTATGTAAGATTAAATCATTTTGAAGATCAAATCATTGGAGATAGGAACAAGGGAGTTATGAGAAGAAGAAGACTGGCAAATGAAGAGGTATGTCTTATTTCTCTAATTGAACTGACATCTATTATTAAAGCTTGTAAGGATAAACATTGGTTAAAGGCTATGGAAGATGAATTAGATTAGATAGAGAAGAATGAGACTTAGAATTTAGTTCCCAGACCTAAAAATAAGAATGTCATTGGAACTAAATGGGTTCTTAAGAATAAACTGAATGAAGATGGTCAAGTTGTAAGAAACAAAGCTAGATTGGTTTGTAAAGGATATTGTCAAATGGAAGGAATTGATTATGGTGAAACATTTGTACCTGTAGCCAGAATTGAAGTTGTTAGACTATTTCTTGCCTATGCAACTTATAAGAACTATAAGGTTTATCAAATGGATGTTAAATGTGTATTTTTGAATGGTGAACTTGAAGAAGAAGTATACATTGAGCAATTTTGATGGATTTTCATTGATAGGTGATAAAGATATGGTTAGCAGATTGAAGAAAGCTTTATATGGATTGAAACAAGCTCCTAGAGATTGGTATGCAAGGTTGGATAAATATATTTTGAAGCTTGGTTTTACTAAAGGCAGTGATGATATTAATTTATAATCTTAAATTATTGATGATGATCTTTTGATTATTGAAGAATTTGTTGATGATATCATTTTTGGAGGAGAAGATAAATTGTGCATGGAATTTGCTAGCAACATGAAGAATGAATTTGAAATATCCATGATTGGTGAGATGAAATTTTTCTTAGATTTGGAGATTACTCAAACTGACAAAGGCATTTTTATCTACCAAACTAAGTATATGAGGGAATTGTTGAAGAAGTTTGGTATGGATAATTCCAAACCGGTAAGTACTCCTATGGTGACAACTGAGAAATTATCTATCAAGGATACTTCTGCATCGATAAATTTGATAAGGTATAAGTCTATGATTGGTGGCTTGCTATATTTAACTAAGACTAGACCAGATATTAGGAATGCAGTAAGTATTGTTTCTAGATGTCAAAGTAATCCTCAAGAAAATCATGAATGTGCAATGAAGAGGATATTCTGGTATTTGCATGGAATAACAAAATATGGCTTATGGTATTCTAAAAATGATTATTTTACTTTATGTGCATTTACTGACTCAGATTGAGTAGGAGATATTGATGACAGGAAGAGCACTTCTAGTGGAGATTTCTTTCTTGGAAAGAAACTAGTTTCATGGATTAGCAAAAAATAGTCATGCATTTCTTTATCTACTACAGAAGCTGAATATGTTGCAGCAGCAACTAATTGCATTCAAGTCTTGTGGATGGAGCAAATGTTGAAGGATATCAAGGTAAATTTTAGTGAATCGATAGTTATCTATTGTGATAACTCTACAGCTATTGACATGTCTAAGAATCTGGTATTTCACTCTAAGACTAAGCATATATCAATAAAGTATAACTTTCTTAAGGACAAGGTAGAAAGAAAGGAAGTCAAATTGGTTTATGTGAACACAAAATAACAGATTGCAGACATATTCACCAAACCACTGTCTAAGGAATCATTTGAGTATTTGAGAGACAAGTTAGGGGTTTCTTCCACTCCAACAGAGACTTGATTGATGCAATTTGTCATGAGTCTGACATGCATTATCAGAGCTACTATTCATTCTGGCATTGATGAGTGGTGCTACTGCTTAGAGGGAGTGGACAACTTTGAGATTCACGGAATTACATTCTTGCTTTGATATTTGTGTCAGATTTCTGGCATTGATGTCAAATGGGGAGAGATAGTGATGTGAAAAATAAATTCATAACTTTATAGAGATATCATTCACAGGGGGAGAGTTATTGATATTCAGGAGATTGTTGGTTGTCTTCCACAGGGGGAGACTTGTTTGGCATTCTTTTGGTACTTAGATGTTTTTCACATCTAGTGTTGCCATCAATGCCAAAGGAGGAGATTGTTGGCAATATGGATGACTTGATTATGTGTTGCATTGATGTTTTGTCATTGATATCAACACTAGTTGTTATGGTTGGTTACTGGAAAATAGGTTTTCGTTACCGGTAGAAGATCTAGTGTTACCGACAGAAGAGACTATCTGTTGGACACTTCTGGCATGTTTGGATCAATGGAGTATGTTTTGATTTTATGTGTTACATGTTCCTAGAGCATGTTTTGGTCAGTTGGTATTGACTTTGTGATCGGATGCTATCATATACTCTTGTAAACCCTTACTGGTAATGGTTTAAGGTTTAACTGGTAGAGCTTTCACTAAGGAAACTTGATAGGATGCATAAGTGGTGTTGGTGCGACTTCTAGATGGATTTCATGATGTTGAAGATGTTCTTTGATCGTTCTTTAAACAACTTGAAGACACTTCTTCAGCGTGGTGGACCCAGAATAAGTCTAGTGCCTATCTAGGTTATGGACCGGTATCATATTAACGTGTACTCTACACGTTACCAGGATGTTTCAGGATGTTCTATGAACCTGTTATTGTTGTTTTGGTCTTAAGCCAACATGGCATATCATTGTAATATGGATTTATATAATGATCTTATTGTAATATCTTTTAGGTGGCCGAATTAATTGGTTTAGGCCTTAGGGTTGGTATAAAATGATGTAAGATCTCATTGTAGTAAAAGGTATTCGTGGTCTTGGAATGAAATATCATATGCGAAGGAGATTTTCTCAATCATAGGTGATCGAATTGGGATTAAGGAAGAGGTCAAAGGCCTCTGGTATTGATCTTAACTGAGATTGTAATCAGGAATGGTAGATGCTATCTCTGGTAGTTCATTATTCTGGAATGTTGTCCATTTATCTTGAGGTAGTTATAACCTCTCTATAGTCTACGAGACTCTTTTGTAATGAGCAGTGTGCTCTAGGCAGTTTCCCTTCCTGCATGTGGAGGCCCCTCATTGTATCACATACTTTCTACATAATTATCATTTGATTGTGGGTAGGCTTCCCATTGGGGTTTTTCCCTTTTCGGGTTTTCCATGTACAAATAATTGTGTTATGCGGTATGGTTTATTTTCATTGATTATCTGTTTACTTGTTAAGTTGTATTGTTTACCGGTATCTGTTTCTACTTTTCCAGTACTTAATCTAGTTAAAGGTTATTAAGTGGATTAATTGATATAATCTATTAACAACTGATTCACCCCCCCATCTTCTCAATTATTTACCGGTTATCATAACAATATCATGCAGTGATGTGATGTACCTTATATTTTGCGATGTATATGGTTGATGAAATGATTATTATAATGCAATGGACTAATGCAATATTATGTGAAGTGATTTATATAAAAATGCAATGTGAATTTTGTTGTGTCAAAATAATTATTGAAAATCATTAATTTGGAAGAATTGTTAGTTGTTAGATGTAGAATGATATGAAATGATAACTCAATTGAATCAACTTTTATTTAGTTCAGAGATAGATATGATAGAAATGATTTGATTGATACAAATTTGATGATAAATTATTCATTGATTTATTCGTAATGCTATACATTATCATCATTGAGCCTTATTATGTAACCATGGAGCTTATTACATCATGAGGAATCAAGATGTATAGATATCTCATTGCAAAGAAACAAACACGTAGGAAACAAAGAATGAACCCTCCATTCTAGGAATTATGCTAGGGGTTGAGGTATGTGTGGCATTAAGAAGATGAATTCTCCTATCACAGACACCCACTAGAGAAACTACCCCAGAACTTCATTGGTTCAAACCATAAACAATAAACAAAGAAAAGGATCATGCCCATCACAACTCCTCTAGTCACTTTTTGGACATCCTTGAGTAGCTAAAAGCAATGATCTTTACCAATCTGATAAAAAGAGTCAACCCAAATAGACAAAACTCAGCATTTGGACTGGCTATGCCTTTGCTTTGATATGTTTTATGTGATTTTAATAATGTCTGGTTTCAAAAATTTTGGGCCCCATTTAAGACTGACCTGTCTGGTTTCGAGTGTACCAATTTTGTTTAAGACAAGATGTTGATCACGTTGATAGTTTGATAGTGATTTGATATATTAGACAGTTGATCATCTTGATTACAGATGTTTTGACAAGATAGTTGTATCCTTTGTTTAACTTCGTGCGAAGTGTTTGCTGGATATCTGCTTGGGTGTTTGATTCTTACGAGACATTTTATTACAAGTTTTCAATTGAATTTTCAATGTTTTTTAATTTATTTTTGATATTTGATGTTTTTTATGTTTTTTAGACTTTTTACGATTTTTAGAATTTTTGAACAACTTTTTCTGAATTTTTTTTATTGATTTTTTTTTCAAGACTTTTAATGATTTTTATGATTTTTCCAAGACTTTTTACGAATGTTTTTGATTGATTTTTTCTAGGAATTTTTTATGTTTTTTAGTGATTTTTTTAGAACTTTATTTGATTTTTAGTGATTTTTTTAGGACTTTATCTGATTTTTAGTGATTTTTCAGGACTTTATCTAATTTTTAGTGTTTTTTCAGTTATGCCCCCAAGTATGCAAGCCTATATGATATGATGTTATGTAGATAATGAATTTAGACATGAGCTCTACTAGTGCAGTATGTAATATGAAGATGCATTCCCTATTTAAACAAGGATGATTGTAGGTTTCCTTCATTCTGAAATGGTCTGATTGAATCGAAGGTGTGAAACATTTCAGAGATAGGAGTTCAATCCATTCTCAAAAGATTTTAGATCATCTAACCTAACATGCTTTGTAGCTAAGTTATGAATGGAGGCATCGAAAACTTCTCCATCAATTCTTGAAACTTGGATCTTCTTTTGCCCATGTGTGTGCAATTGAATTCATTCCAACTCTTATAACTATTATAGACACTTGGAATCCGATGTGGATAGCTACATTAGATATTCAACCTTCAAAAGCATCCTGGATAGAGCCTCACTTCCAACAAGATTTTAGGGCTCCAATGAAGTTACGCATTGTAATCTCTAAAATATTTTGTCATTGCCAGCAGGCGTTCATAGCCCTGATGGAGTTATTTGCATGTTCCCTTAGTCAAGCTTTTATTGTCGCACTTGTATGCATAATATTTCAATAATATATCATTTTTTTTTTCCCTGAGATGGTTATTGGCATAATATATTTTTTTCCTTTCTTTTCTTTTCCTGAGTTGACTTGTAAGTAATGAAACCTACTTGGGTATAACAATTACAGTAGCCCTAAAGTAGAATTTGTTGATTTTTCACTAGCCACATGACCAACTAGGTATCTATAATGACTTAGAGTATTGATTAATGTGGGAGATATAGCAATTGATAGATTTTGGGTAAGCAAGGTTGAATAGTGAAACCTCTACACAATCATAGATAAATCTTAATGACATGATGAAGCTAAGAATGACTGACTAAAGCCTCCTAAAGACTTCATGAACAAATATCTAGGAAAGGAGACTGCCTTCTTTTCTCTCAGTGTAGACAAGTGAATGACTCAGACAATCATCATGTTTTTATTGATGCAACTACATGAGAAAGCAATAATTATATGTAGCTATATTTTATGTAATGATGATATGCAAGTAATTATGATATGAAGATATGCAATGCAAAGCAATAAGGAAATATGCAGATGCAATACTAAAATTTTAAATGATCCCATCCATTAGATGTAGTATCTTTTTAGGTGCATGTTATTAATGGGATTGGGGAGTGGATCTCTCTCCATTGTTTGCAAGTGATAAGCATTGTTTTTTATTACTTTGGTTATGACAAAACAACCTAACTAGTTAGGCTCAATTTTTTTTGGTTTTTCACGTTCAATGAGATTCCTTTGATTTTCTTTAAGAACGATGTCGCCTACTTCAAAGAATAGGGGGTTGACTCTTTTGTTATAGCTTCTTCTCATTATATTTTGATATCCTTGTAAATGATTTAGAGTGCTTTATTGTTTCTCGTCTAGGAATTCTAGTTCTTGCAAACGTGCTACTCTATAGTCTTCTTCTGAGATAATGTTTTTCAGAGAGACTCTTAGCGATGGAAATTATACCTTGATAGGCAAAATAGCTTATGAACCATAAACCAAATATTACAATGTGGTACCCATGGTTGCGGAGACACTAGTTTGATAAGCCCAGAGAGCTGGATTTAACTGAAGATGTCAATCTCATCCAGTGTCATTGACAACTTTCAATAAAATTTTCAAAATAGTCTTGTTTGTTACCTCAGCTTGACCATTGCTTTGAGGATAATAGGGCATTGCAAAACATTGTTGGATGTGAAATTGTTCACAAAGTTAATTCACCTCTTGATTTTAGAATAGTTGTCCATTGTCAATTATAATGCACATGGGAACTCAATATCTACAAATAATGTAATTGAAAATGAATTTTGGTATTTCTTTTCATGTTATGAATATCATCGGGATCACATCTACCCATTTTGTGAAGTATTATGTAGCTATGAGGATTAACTTATGTCGATTGGAGGAGGTAGGGTTTATTTTTCTTACAATATCTAATCCCCATTGTGAAAATGGCCATGATGATGTTATTGGTTGAAGGAAATGGGTAGGTGCATGAATTAGTTTTCCATGTATTTGGAATTGTTTGTATCTTTGGACATATTTGTTAGCATCCTTTTCTATTGTAGGCCAATAATAACCTGTTCCCAATAGTGTTTTTGCTAGGGCAAGTCCAGAAAAATGTGGCCCACATATGCCATCATGAACTTCCTTTAGTGTGATTTGCGCCTCCTCACTATTGAGACATTTGAGTAAGGTACTGTTGGCTTGATGATAATTTTAGTGTATTCATCACTTGTTGTCATTGATGAAAAACTCTCAGACACAGATATGATTACATTGACTATTGGTATAACTTCAATTGGTTTTTACTACCAACCGGTATGTTTAAGGTCTATCTCTAACTGGTACTTTGTGTCAATCGATATGTTCCTAAGAGATAACCCGTGGTAACACTAAGTCGGCATAAAAGTGAAGATCAAGTGGAAGATTCTTGGACAATGATTCACTAGTTTTATTCCAACTGGTATTGATTGCTCTAACCGGTATCTGATTTTGTGATGAGTTACCAGCACTTTTATTTGGCAGTCATTTTTGTGATGAGTTATGTTTACTTGTCTAGATACATTGCACCTAGGAAATTGTGTTCCTATGGCCGACATAAGATATGAATGTCTATTTAAAGACATCTTAGTGAATCATTTGAGGATGAACACATAGAGAGTTGTTATGTGAAAAAGTTTTTGTTGGAAAGCGATAAGTGTTAAGATGAAGAGCAGTGTTGAATGTACTTAGAATGATTTGATCAAGAAAGTTTGGGCTACTCAGAACAGATCAAATCTTTCTTGTTGTTTTCTAATCATTACAAAAATATAAAATCCCCTAACCAGGTAAGCTCTAACAAGCTTCATTGTACAAATCCTCTAACAAGGTGATCCATTAGTTTGGATTCTAAAATCCTCCAGCAAGGTTACTCCTAACAGGGTAGTACTCTTAATAGGGTATAACTAATCAAGCTTGGGATCTCTAACAAGATTTGGTCCTAGCAGAGCTCTTTGTAAGACCTTAACCGGTCAGTTATCTATTACTGCAAATAGTTAACTTGTGAGTTCCATCTCACCATAGTTTTTACCTATTTGGGTTTTCCATGTATAAACACTTGTGTTATGGTGGATGTTCTACTTTATGTGGATGTTGTTATTTCATTTTGGATAGCATGTATTTTGTTAACTGCTTGGTTAAGTTCATCTATCGGTTAGTGTTTAAAGTAGTGTATCATTTGGTGTCACTCATTCACACTCTCCTCTCAGATCTTTTCAAGTCCATCAATTGGTATCAAAGCCTAACTTCTTTAAAGCCTAACCGCTTGGAAGGAAATCTTGAAACTACCATGGGGGAGAAAAGTTACTTTGAGATGGTTAGAGAGCTAGATGCTAGCAGAAATGAGATTGAATCCCTTAGGGGAAAACTAAAAGTTTCTCAAACTAAAAGAAGAGAGCTATATGAAAAATTGTTAGAAATATCTAACAATAGTTCTTCAGATGAAGCTAGTATTGATGCTTTATTAGAAGAAGTTGAAAAGTTGTAGGGTGAGAAACTGAATTTAAGAAGAGAGTTAGAAGGTCTCACTATCCGCATGAGTTAGGAACTGGAAGCCAGAAGAGCTACTGAAGATCTTATTAAGGTAAGAGATCAGGAAATCATAAAGATCAAACAAAAAAAAGATACCATACATGAGGACTTAATTGTTGAAACAGAAGAAAAGGAAAACCTAAAGCTAGAGCTTGAGTTGGCATTATCTCTGCAAGACAACCTGTCTAAGCACAATGAAGATCTTGTCAAAAAGCTTACCGAAGCCAATGAGAAATTGGAGAAGTTCATCAAAAGTTCTACCATGGTGGAAGAACAAATTCAATCACAGAGAATGAAAGGTGATATCTCTGGACTTGGTTTTCATACAACTAAAAAAGGTGAATCTTCTGGCACAAAGAGCAACAATCCAAAGAACAAAATTTCTTCTAAAGTCAATAAGACTACCGGTAAGAAGGCTTTTAAACTTGTCTACTTTATTTTCCATAACCCTGATCATACTGCAAATGTTTGTGGGAACAAACCTAACAAGAATACAAGTTACAATACTAGTGCTAGGTATGTGTCTAGAAAGTTTGAAGGACATTGCTACACTTGTGGAATGTTTGGACATAAACATATTGAGTGCAGATATGGATCAAAAAATCTTGTACCACACATCCATCCTAGACCTTATGGTGACCGGACAAGAAATTTTGATAACCAGGTAAACAGAAACAGGCAAAGATCCTATGGCAACTAGTTTAATCCATTCGAAATGGAAAAGGTAATAAATTTTGTTTGTACCTAATGTAATAACCTTGGTCATGTGGCTATGAACTGCAGAAAAAGAATAGGAAGAGGAAATGCAAGACCCTAGAGATCATCTGGTATGGTTTGTTACCACTACAACAAATCGGGGCACCTAGCAAAGTTTTGCATATCAAGGAACAGTAAATCGATCAACTCTTTCAAGGATCAGAAAGGCAAATAGAAAATTGATGTTGAGGAAACAAGAGAAGATATGAACCAAACTTGGAAGAAGAAAAGAAAAGAATTGCCTCTAGAGGAAATCATTCCTTCACCTAGTGAAGAGAATCCAACACCGATGACTTGTGCCTTTCTAACACGGCTAAGGGGAGTGTAATGGTAAAACTTTTCCGAACCCCTTTTGGAAAATGAGTGGGAAAGAATTTTTTTTTGAATTTTGAATTTTGGTGATTTTTGTTGATGTGTTATTAATCAGTATTTCACTTAAGAAGTGAAATTAGGGTTTGTAACCTAAAAGTATGAGCATTTCTTGTGGTTGGTAAAAAGGATAAAAACAAGTTTTACCTTATCATTTTTACCCTAACTCTTTCGAAAAAAAAGGAATTGAAGCGATTGCAGAGCAGAGCAAGATTGTCTTGGTGTGGATTGGTGAATTGCTTTGTGATTATGAGAAATCAAGTTGAATCAAAAGTTGTAGAGAAGTGAATGAGAGTGCATTTGAATAGTCCAACCGGGAAAGTGAGTGACGTGTAAGACACTAGGTATTTCTTTGTATACCGCTTCGAAACTTGTTTATCTAGAATGGCATCTACTTCTAAGTCTGTAGAGAGGTTGATGATCACTGTTGAGCTTGAGGAAGCTCTAAAGGCAGATGAAATTATGTCTTATAATGCATTATCGCAAGTCTCGAGTGGTGTCATGGTCAAAGGTGATTTGTCCAACTATATATATTGCAAAATTGAAGATTTGGGAACTCTTCACATCTATACTCAGCTGAAATCACTCTATAATAAGGATGGAAAGATTGAAGCTAAATATGCTAGGTTTTTTGAAAAAGGGTTTCATAATGCCACCTACTTTCTTCAAGACTTTGAGGATGAACACATTAGAATAATTTTGAGTCGAGTCCACAGTGAAAATATGTATCTGGAGAGGACTCACAAAATAACCAAGGAGGCTATTAGGGTTGTAACATGTTATTGCTCAACTGGTGAAGTTCCTGAGTTGAGGAGAATTTCAAAAGATACTGTCTTCAAGTTAACCGGTTTTACATCCGATAGGCGTGCTTTTTCTATCAACAATATTAGGTACCCTGCGATAAAACTTGCATCAATGGTGATAGGCTACTGAGTGTTCTACTCTAGTAGACTTAATAGTGTTCCATCTACAGCAATTCATACAACACATAGAATGATAATTGATAATGTAGACTATGATATTTGTGAAGCTATCAGACTCCAGCTATTTCAAAATTTGAAATCCATTAAGAAGGACAATTATTAGAAGTTCAAATATGGTCAGTTGTTAGCTAGGTTATTTTTCTACTTTTAGAACTTTCTACCTAATATAGGTGACATTGAATGGTCCAAAGAACAACTGGTCAATGCACAGATCAAGAACAACATTAAGGCTGTGAAGAATACCTTTTTAGCTACTAGTAACAGGTACTTTAATGAATTCCAGAAGAAGATGAGCTTGAGAATGAGGTATTCATTGTTGAGTAGATAGCAGTCAAATTTCAAGTATGTACTCTTCCCTGCTTAATATAGATTCAGACGATATGGATAGAAATTATCAGTGTACAATAGATTTATAAGAACATAGTTTTCTCTTGGTGATGGTAATCACTTGATGAATTTATTGGGAAAATTTCAAACAACACAATTGTTATTGATTGTTGGTAGACTGCAAAAATCTTAACGTAATAATTTATTTGTCTATATCAAAGCGTGCAATGTCTATTTGGCATGCATAAGCGAAGCAATGTTGAGAATTTCAATGATACACTCATTGCAAATGGACAAATTTTGTAATTTACTTGTAAATGAGCAATATATATTCTTTGTTGTGATGAGGTGAACCATTTGGTATCTACAAATAAAAATTAGTAATTAACAATCACACCAAATGTATCAGAATATTTTAGAGATGCAAAGTATTTAGGAAGAAGAAAAGTAAAAAAATTATTTTTAACGTTGTATTTAATTGGATAGTGAAAAGAAATAGGAGAGTTGGAGATGGTTTGTGTGGTGTAGTGACTTGCAGCGTGGGATATTAGGGAGAAGTAAATGATCTGCTTAGGCACATGGTTGTTTTGAAAGAAAATAAATTAAGGATGTCTACGTACAACTATAGTAACATGTGAATAATATTTGACTATTAATTACCTCTTTGGAGGGTGCAGACATTGCGGCAGGCGAGAGCTATGTATGGCAAGCCATAGTGTTGCAGGAGCCGTCGAGTTGAAGAATGGGTAGCCGTATGAAAGTAGCAGGAATAGTTGTGGTTCTATTCATTGCAACACTGTAGAACATGGTGATTGCAATCTCATGATTGGTATAGATTGGTGGTTGGGATGTTTGCATCTATAATTTGTAATAGAATTAATAAAAAGATGAGAAATCACCTATGCAGAAATGTAATCGATTTGGCAAATACAATGTATATGTATTAAGTTTGTTTAATAATAATGATGTGAAAAAAGTAAGAGAATGAAATTTTCAGAGAATTGCCAAAAGTGAAATTGAGCTTGAAAATTGTTGTGTCTGTAAGTTGTATTTCGCCTGGAACCCTGGTAAAGACATGTAAGAATCAAAAGATAGACATAGTTAGGTGTTGTTTAGAAATAAAAATGGAAAACAAGCTAGATTTCAGTTACTTATTTCTTTAAAGTTTGGAGAACTTACATTGTAGGCACTTTAAATTTTGTTTCATTACCGTGGAGTATTGACATTGTGCAATTGTTTGTAATCAGTATAATTTTTTTTTGGCAGCAATAAGAAAGTGAAATGTGTATATGGGGAAGGTAACCTGCACAGCTGTTGAAAATGTGAAAAGTATGAATATGCAACTATATGAAATGATATTTTGATTAAAATAACATATTAAGAAAGGGAAAAACTTTGAAGTGGTAATTGTGATATGTTAGCATTGATTTTTATTTACCTGTGTAATAGTAGTGGAGAAGGCAGAATGGTTGTTGTTGAATGTGATCCATTTGATTGGTGAAGAAGCGAAGCCAAAAACTGTGTCTGCAAACAGTTCATAGATGTAGATTGTAATCCAGTGATGTAGTTGTGAGGGTAGAGAGTTGTTGCAAGCGAGCTTCTTCTTTCTTTCTTATGGTGGAAATTGCACTTTTTTGCATTTTTGCATACCTTTCAAATGTGAAAGGTGGGTGAATGCGTACTCCATCAATTGATTTGACTCTTGAGATAGTTGTAAATGTTAGGCCTTGCTTTTTAATGTTGCCTATGTCTATTGTAGCTTTATCCAATGTAGGTCCTTGAGATTTGTGAATAGTTATGGCCCAACCAGTTGTCAATGGAATTTGTGTATGTGTGCCTCGGGTAATGGGAGTAATGGGTATGTCATTTGGATGCAATGTATTCCATGGAGGGCCTTTATAATTCTAAAAGTGAACAATACCAAATTTTGGCAAGTCTGGTGGTTTAGTATTGGTTTCATAGACAATTTTTTTAACAAGGCCAATGGAACCATTTACAAGGCCGACTTTGATCCACAAGTTAGCTAGCAGCATTACTTGCTGATTTTCACATAATAGCAACTCTAATGGTAACTGTTCATTGTTATCATATTCAGTATTAGTCTATTGTGCAATATGTGCAACGCTGAGAGCAATGGGTAAATTTAATTCCTTCAACATTCTTTTATTGTGCAGCGTTGTCGAGGCATTTGTCACAAATAGATGGTTTGATGAGTTGAACTCCTGTTGTTGTAAAACAATGAGATTTGTATTAGTTTGGTTCATTAAGATCTACCAGTCATGTTTGTTAGGTTGGGCATATCTAATGTTTTGGAGCATGCTTCTGCATTGTTGTTTCTTAATAGAGGCACCTTGTTGGCAGAAAATAGTATGCAATATCACAACTGTTTGAAATGAATGCCACAAGTTCAGAGCTATACAGTGTGAAGCATAAGCTAGTTTGTCCATTACAGGAGGGAGTTGTCCAAGGTCACCCACAAGGATTATGGAGAGTCCACCAAAGCCTTCATGTTGTTTATCAAAGAATGCTTGGTGGAGCCGACTGTCAATCTTGAATAGTAATTTAGGGCCCAAGAAGCTCATTTCGTCTATTAGAATATATTTAACATGTCTAAAATGTTGTTGGAATGTGAACAATGCTTTCCCTATCAAAGGATGCATTTCTTTTATAGGGGTTCAGAGGCCTACATGAATAGTTGTTCCTTGAATATTATATGCAGCTACACCTATAGGTGCAAGAACCAATAATGTGTTTGTGTTATTTCCTACAAAGATATTTAACTTTTGTCTGATGCAATCTATCAAGAATGATTTGCCAGTTCCTGTTGTTCCTTGAATAATCATTCTGAGAGGTTGGGTTGCAACTTGTTTAGATTGATGATGTAGAATTATGTCAAGTGCAAGGCTTTGTTGAGATGAGAGATGGATTTTCTCGTTGTTTATGGGCAAGGCTTGGTTTGTAGGTGGGTGAAATTGTAATTTAGCTGCAAATATGAATTGGACAACAATAGCCTGTAATTGTTGATTTAGAATATCGGTGGGCCATAAGTATCTTATATCATAGTCACATCACCCTAACATTTGTAGCTCATCTTTGGTAAATTTACTAGTCGGTCCCATCTGAGATAGGAATTCCCATTCAAAATGATTCGAGTCTTCTTGTTGTTGAGAATCATTAGTGTCACTATCATCTATATCTTCAGATGGAGGAGCCTATAGGATGTTGCAACCATTCAACCAAACATGGCTAGTAGAATTGAAGACTTTCCAATTGGCTATAACTTGATCTTTGGAAGTCCCTATATCTGATGGTATGTCACAGAATGGTTTGTAAAGCAAGAGCTCAGACCAACAGAAAACCTCAAATTCATCACTGTCTTCAATGGGAGGTCTTGTGAAGTGTGGATATACATTTAGAATTGCTTTTTTCTCTCGAAGTTGCCATTTCATTTTTTCACGCTATGGAATATATGAAAAGTTCTGTGTAGATTGCAGGAGAGTTGTTGTATTCAATTGAGAAGGGCTCTACATGTACACATGGATATAGCTTGTTGACAGGTCTATTTCATGATTTAATTTTGTGATACGATGCAGTGCTTTCCTACTAACATTAAGAGATATAAACTGTTGGCTACAGCTAATGAGTGGCAATTTCTGCAGCATATGACAAGCCTCTTGTGCGCTGATATCATGGTCTACTATTATGCCCATCATAAATTTTTGGTATGTTGATAAGACAATATCTTCAGAACCACTTGCATTTACAATTGCTTTGAGCATTTCAGTATAAGATTTTGATCTTTTTTCAGATTTTGAAGCATACTTTGTAATGTACTGCAAGACTGCTTTTCTTGAAGTAACAGGCTGGCAATCAATGTTAGCCTGCCATATTGAAAGCATGCAAGGGCTATGAATATTTAACCATCCATCTTTCCTTGCAGGCGCATAACATGGATTTTTGTCACTATCAATTGTTAAAGTAGATCTTTCTTGTTCAGGCCGTGGAGCTTTGTAACAACATTGTAGAAAATGGCCTTTTTTCCTGAGACATGTATTTTCTATGCATTTTGTGTGTCTTTGCAAAGTATTTACCAATGCCTCATAATTGACTGTTGGGGCCATTGAGAATATATTTGTAGTATCATCCAAGCATGGATCGTCCATTGCAGTGTAGCAAAATGTATTACTTCGGTTAGCTTTGGTGCGAAGGTTCCAAGCAAATACATATGTGTCAAAGAAAGTTTAAGCTATATGGACTTCATTGTCATTTTGCCAATCAATGATGTCCATATTTGGTGCACCAAGAAGCCATACAAATCCATTAGTATGTGTCAATCCACGATGTTGCCATTCATATCTATACCAATGGTCTTTTGCCTTGAACAAATTTTCAATAATTTCTTTGTGAAATATTGCAAACCTATTGTGCAAGTATAAGGTTGTTCTGTGTGGATTGCGAATTCCATTATCTACTAGTTGTTTCCTTGTGGATTCTATTTTTTGGCCATTATCTTCATTGAAGAGGGTATCAAGGTCAGGTCATTGAGTATCAGCTAAGCTCAATGTGAAAAAAAGGGTTGGGGTTCCCAATTGGGAGATCATTGTTGTGAGTTCCTTTCTAGATTTATTCCAATAGTCTCTGGTGCCTCTAAGAGTTGCACCAAAGTGTAGGAGTTGTGTTGGCAACTGGTCATCAGGCATGTTCTGCAAATGTTCACACAATGCTTGCAAATTTCTTGGGAAGGCCTCTTCTATATTAGTTCTAATAAAGATAGCTGTAGATTATTGTGAACAGCGGCACATAATTAAATTATAAATAAAATACCAGAACCTGACATGCTGACCAAATCTTTGGTCGAAGTATCTTATTAAGTGGAGTGCATATTCATGCAAATGAACATGTTTGATATGTGGCTGGAGCGGAAGGGAAACACAAGTTGTAAAGAGTGACATAAATGCCATACTTAATAAACCTTCAGTGTTATATTCATTTATTGGGGAGGAGTCTATTTCAGGCCAAGGAAAAACATTCTCTTCAATAGTATGTAGTTGCAATGTGTCTTTAATGGCCTCGAGCTCACGAGCTATAGTGGGCATTGTTGGAATGAAGGATGATGAAATGGCTGTGGCATAGCCATCGCAAGTGTCAGAACAATCTATTGTTGCAGGAACAACTATTTATTTGTGAATGTCTTCTAACATACACAACATACTTGATACATCTGTTGTAACATCAGGAAGTAGGTTCAGAGCATCAAGATCTACGATAACTTCCTTGTAGTATTGGTCATGTTGGATTTTAAATGTCAATGCATCCATAACATGGAATTTATTAACATAGAAGTCATATTTGTTGCCTTGAATATTGGTTCTTTGGATTATGAGGACTTCCAAATCATGTGATTTGTGTGGCAAAGTCTTTGCAATTCCAGTGATGTCTTGAGGGAAACTTATAGTGTGTCCAAAGTATTTGCATTGGCCACCTCTTGCATGAGTGACTTGCAAAACAGGAGATACGCGAGCAATAAGCATCTCCTCTACCTGGGTAAGCCTCTTTAAGACAAGGGGTTGTTCACCAAGGTCTAAATTATTAGTTGAAGAGAAGCGATGAATGCCTCTTTCAACAAAGCATCTTGAACAAACAATTTCGGGGTGACATTTGCAGATGAGCATCCCAATATATCTTTCTTTACAAATACTACATGTTTGAAGTGTTGACAATGAATCAATGCGAGCACGGAAGGTCTTTAATGCTTGAATGTATTCTATAGAAGAGAAACAATCTATTGTACAGGTTGTTGTGGATTTGCATTCTATAATATTCTATGCTAGTAGATAGAGTTACTTTCTTGTATTGGATCTGTTATATGCCTTTTCCTAGAGTGCAAGCAAGTCTATTGCAATTTGGCTAAAGTAGTACTGGGTATTACATTTTGTATATCAACATGTTCATTTGATATACCTATCGATGGTTCTTTTATTGCATTGGTTGTACATGGGGTTTGCAAAGGGTTGAGATTTTGGTAGCTGAGGCGTGCCAACCAACGTTTTTTTTAAATATATTCCTTGTGTTTTGTGTAATATCGATGATTTTGTTGACTTCTTTTAGCTTTCTTTAGATTGAATTCTTCTTCAATAGCCTGCATTATTATTGCATATATTTTGAACGGGCAGAGTGTATTAGATTTTGAATGGAGATTTAAGAATGAGAATATCAGATGTGTATATATATGTATAAAGTAGTACATAGTATGGAAGGAAGACATATTTGTATGTCCATAGAAGTATTTGAATGTGTATGAAATAATCTAGACATGTAATTGGATATGAGGTTCTATGGTACATTACAACAATATCTATCTATATATATATCTAGTAGTATATATCAATATGGGCAACTTTTTACATATCGGTGGACTTGGGGTGAATCAAAAAATCCTTATGCTGACCATGCATCGTGAAATGGGGGAAATAATAGGTTTATTAATCACAGGCAGTTCAAGGAAATTTGACATGTGAAAGAAGCAAGCAATTTTAAAATAGTATAATTGGCAATTTATCTATGTGGCTATTTAATAGTTTGAAGATGCAGAATGCTATATATTTGTGCATGCATAGATGCATGTATGAATGTGTATATATAAATATAGATATATATCATTACAATAAGGATAGAGGTGATTGAATATATGATTCCTTGGCACATTGCAGGAACAAATGCAAGTAGCAA